>NC_051847.1:33605049-33715541 GCF_002237135.1 Teleopsis dalmanni | reverse complement strand
ACACAGAATGATGTCAATATATATAGGATAAATATAGGAATATATATATTATTTAATGTTGACTAAATTCATTTCTAAAATTAAATAATACTATATAAAAATATATACCTTCTAAAAAATTTTTAAACCATTGACAAATTAAAAAAAACGTAGTAACCTTCAAAATTTGAAATAATTATATATACCATAGACATGTATTATGGTAAATAAATTTTAGAAAATTATTTTGTACAAATTTTCTGTTGTTCAATATTCAATATTACAATAAAAAAAAAAACAATGCCAAAAAAATACCGCTATGATAGGAGTAACAGGGATAAGAAGAAAAAAGGTGTAAGTCACTGCTTCATTATTTATATTAATTAATTATAATTTAATTTAATTAGTTTACTGTTAAGATATATTACTTTAGTATTATTCGTATGAAATATTTTATTTTAATCAATATTTTAAATTTTGTATAATTAGATTAATAAAACTATAACTTAATCCTATTAGGATTTTAATGATTAACTGGGCATCTACGTTGGCAAGACTTTGGCAAGATTTCTATTCTATCAATGCAAATATTTACTATTATCGAATTTTGAGTACAAACGAAACTTTGTTGAAGTAGTAAAAAAAGAGCGAATGCGTGAAAATCTTGCCAAAAGTCAAACCATTGTAGTTGCAGAAAGAAATATTTTTCATTCTAAAATAAATATGGTTCTCATAAAAAATTTTTAAACGTTCGAAATAATGACGTTTTTAAGATATAGATATATTAGATTTAATTTCATCGTACTGAATATATACGTTTATTGATATATTTGTATGTGATTTTCTGCATATATCGTTCCTATATATTACACTTCTGTCATTTCTCTTTCAATTGTCTTTCTTTAAGTTAAAGCCAGATACTTTTATATAGTAAATAAGAAATAATTTTGGTGCATTTATGTAATTATTGCAGCTTTAAAAAATAAAACATTGTCAAGTAAATATAAAACTCAGGCAAAAAGTTAAATTAAAAGTAACATTTTTGGCTTAATATTTCAAACTAAGAATTAAAAACCTCGCAAATAGATGGCGCTTCACAAAATAATTTTAGCATCACAACTAACTTTATAAGCTTACGTGTAAATCGATGACGACGAAATGTCACTTTCAGTATTTTCGTGTATTTTCATTGACTAGGCCATCGCGATTTAGTTCGTACAGATCAGTTGTGAGGTTGTTCCACATAGGTCCAAAATATTTTGAAAATATAAGAAAATGGTGAATGAGTTTAATATTAAATTTAATTAATTTAAATATAAAATGTATTTTTAAAACTTTTAACAGCCTGCTCCAGCAAGTTCTACAACTGTAGGCGCCGGTTCACGTTCGCCAACAAAGTTATCTGCCCCACGCGCCTCCGGTGCTGGTGGCAGCAATCTTAAGCAACGTAAGACAACAAGTAGCAACACTGCAGCAAGAAGCCGTACAACGGGTGGTGCTGGCACTGGTGGTATGTGGAGATTTTACACAGACGATTCACCTGGTATTAAAGTGTAAGTTTAATCGAAGAAAAAAAAAATTTTGTATTTAAATTATAATCAATACAACTTTTTTATAGTGGTCCTGTACCCGTCTTGGTGATGTCTTTGCTCTTCATTGCTTCCGTTTTTATGCTACACATTTGGGGAAAATACAATCGATCCTAAGCAATATACTTTCTACTAGTTACTGACAGTGTATGTGTAAAATGTCGACGTCATCAACTTTCATTCAATGTTTTTGCATTAACAGCATTTACAAAGAAAGTTTTTACAATTTAGTTAAGTTATTGTAATAACATTTAAAAGAATTTTTTTTTTTTCAATAAACTGCTGTTAATACCAGCAGGTGAATTCATTCCACAATTCTATGTGGTTAACACACAAAAGATCTTGTAATTTAAATCTACAATTAATAAATATTTTTTGTATAAAACAAACAAAATCAGTTAAATATTTGTTTCCTGTATATATTTACAACTTTGAGAAAAAACAAATTTTTTATAAAATATAATTTAAAGTCTAGATAAAACAAGCATTTATATTTATGAATAACTTAATAATCTCAATTCTTTCAGTAGATTTTTAATATTAAAAATTAAATTGAAGTTATGTATGCGATAATCATTGGCATTCGGATATTGAGACAATATTAACTGATGTAAGTCTATAAAATGCTGAAGTGATATAAAAAAATTAATATTAATATTATGCATATTATTAATTAACAATTATATAATTCTGCTTACTTCAACATTTTTCCAAGTTAAGTCATACTGTAAGATTATTTCGTTAAGATTATCCGAGCACACTTCCTGTACTTCCACGAATGAGGCGTCAGTAGGAGTGATATGTGCACGATTAACGTTTTCCTTGCGATCTTCACAGTGAAGAAAGTTTAATAGTAAATCACGACGTTTCGCCAAACGATTCCAACTTGAATGCCAAAACAATATTTTTGCTGCATGTATTGCTATGGCATTATAAATGTGTAGCTCACAGGCCAAATGTTTCTCAGAAAAGTACCCACCTATCATCGTATAAAAAGTTTTTAATAATTTATACTATATTATTATAATTATTTATAGTAATATTTAAATTTGCGCTTTACCCTTTACATAGAATGAAGCATCTTGATCCGGAAATATATTTAAGTTCACTTCACGAAATCGCTAAAGTTAAACAAAAAAAAATAATTGTGCCTTTAGATCTTTTATTTACTTTTAATTCAAATGCATTACCCTTTTTAGTTCCCTAAATTCGGTAATAGGTTCCTCTATATTTATATATATAGGCCTCGTAACTTGAAATTTCTTTTCACGGTTTGTAGCATAACCTGTATAGCCCTTATCGGTTATAGTAAAAACACATTTTGCATGTATCGTTTCTAAGGTAAATGTTACTTCATTTTCCCTGAAAGCAGATGGTTTAAATAAATTTTTATTTTATTTAAGGTTTTTTAAAAAAAGAGCAAACAATTTAATATTATTATTATTATTGTTAGGGGATGTGGCACTGGGACCGTCGGGTCTATTGTGCCCCTTCTGGGCTTAGAGTAGGTCTCTAAGCCCTCTTGAGTCAATAAAAAGTAGTATAGAACCTACTTTACAGATTTATATTGCCTCTTCAGTAAGGATCAATTTCATGGGTCTGTTCCACGAGCTACTCGTAGTAATTGTGAGTAACACTGTGTATACAGAAGTGCGTTCCACCAGCTAATATGTAGCTATAAAATTTTTGGATTCCTTCGGAATAAATTAAGAATGAAAATGAGTTCGTCATTCCGTACTTAAGGTAAAGTTACGTGCTAAACAGCTATTTATCTATGTAAACATGTGTATTTCTAATGTCAGTCTCAATTGCAACAATACCCCAAATTGCAACAATACCCCAATACCCTAAATTATATATATCTGTGTTTATGACAAAATTGTGTACTCACTTCTCGGGATTTCCTTCAATACTCCAATATTGAAACGGAAAATGCTCATAACGTGGTACAGCGAATCCAATAACTCCTATTTTAAAACATAATATACATATATAATATTATATGAAAAAATATGAACGAATTTGAATAATAAAATTATTATTATAAAAAAAATTACGATAATAATACAAAACTGCAATTTTTAAGAACATCGTTCTTAGAAGTAAAATAGGACAAACGTACATACAACTATAATATATATAAATATACATACATATATAAATATAAATAAATATACTTATATACATATGTATTTTTAACTCGAATTCTTAATAAAATAAAATTATAATCTTTATAGCTAAATTATATATCACTGTCACAATAATCCTCAAAGTATGCAGTGACGTGTTGACATAGTTCCCAACCCTTTTAAAAACAATATATCATTGTATGTAAAATATGATATGTGGTTTAGACCTTTATTTATTTTATTAGTTAGTTGTTTAGTGAGATTATAAATATAATATGACAAAAATGTTCTATGATATTCCCGATTCAAGTAGCAAGTTCGGAGATCGCATATCATAATAACAGGTCAAAATGTGAACAACAAAATACATTTCCAGTATATATATTCGGTAAACACTCGATTACTGAGATCGTGAATATCCCTTATATATTATAAAATAAAAGAACATTTATTTCAATTAATTACAGTAATAATCTCAGAATATGCCCAGCCCACTATTAAGTCACCAGCCCACGATCTTACTAAAGTCCATTTATATTATATAGAGTAACCAACAATTATATCTCAGTAGCCTTGTTATTGAATTGTTTTTGATATACTACTTTTTTGGCATTTCGAGACTCCGACATTGAAGATGAAGATATCGCTGATTTTTTTTATCATAACAAAGACTGTGCACTGAGCTAAATTCAGTAAAAATATTCAGTCCCGTAAATATTGTTTATAAACATATATATAGGATAAATACTCAGCGTGTTTGTGAACTATTCTTACCAAGACGGTTGGTTGTTATAGAAATTTTTTTTTCTTCCTTATTGTAATTCACATCTGAAATATACTTGGTTGTCCAATGACTATATAAAAATGGAAATCGTTTAATATTTTCTTCGAATTCAGCTGTTTCTACAATATTGAATTCTTCTTCTTCCTCCTCCTCTTCCTCCTCATCGTCTTCATATTCTTCACCAAACTCTTCCTCATTATTGCCGATCATCAGATTTTGTGCATTCTGTTCAGAATGCACAGGTGGAACGTCTTCTTGCATTGACTTCATTGATGTGGTTTCTGGTAAGTTGATCTTTGATTTTTCATATGGTATTTTTTTTTTTTTAAATTTAACCTTAGATTTAAAATTTACTGATGCGACTCTCAAATACTTTTTCCGGCAGTACTCTTTAATTGCTTTAAATATTGCCATTAATTCAAAAAGTGTCTCTGGCTCCTTATTCGGTATTATTTCTTTTATCTCATCAAATGCATTTGTATTTTCTATTTTGGCAAATATCGGAAATAAACGTTCCGGATTTCTTTGCCTGTGCTCGCTAAATATGTGCGCTATCTGCTTTTTAGCCTGAGCATGATAAGAGATTCTACGATATACCAACAATTTCTGCTGTTTCATTATTTCTATATTTTTTTTCTCATTCTCCTCATCATATTTTTCTAATGGAAATTTATATGATGCTAAAATTAAAGGCATAAGATGGCGCTTAATATTTCGTAATTCGCTTTTAGTTAATTGCTTATCTAGTGGGATATCATCTAGAATGATCTTTTTTTCAGAGTCTGACATTTGATGTTCAATAGGTTTTCTTCTAAAAATTGGCACCGAACGATGCACTCTCTCTGCGTCCATTTGTCGATATGGCAAAAGTCTTGGATAGTTTATTGGCATTGTTTTCGGAGGTGGTGGAACTGATGCAATCAATTCAGTTACTTCAGGTTTACTTACTCGTACCAATGCTAAAGATTTTGATGTTGCACTTTTTCGAGTACTTTTTGAGGAAAATCTGCTCCTCCGACGACGCGATCGAACTCTAACATTTTCTCGTTGAATAATACTGTCAATATAATCCGTTAGGTCGGCTTCAAAATGACAAGCAATGGGATCACTCCACCGGCACAAATACTCTGGCAAATCAAGGTGTATGATAAACAATCCAGTTGTTGCAGCAGATTCGGTTGCATTGAATTTTTGCAATGATGTTACAGAATCCCGTGCAGACGCGGTACTTAATCTACCAAATTTCGACATTCTATAAGAGAAATCTGACGGTATGTCTTCAATTGCTCTTTTTATAAGAACGTCCTTTTTTACTTGTAAATCTCCATTGTTCTCATGACTGGTGACATTGAATGAATTCAAATCATGATGTTGTGGCTTAGTTACAAATTCAAAGTTGTAAATACCACCTACAATCAAGTGCTTCTTCAAATTGATCTATTTTAAAATTATATTGAAGTGAAAATTTAGTTAATAAATATAACATAAAAATAAATATTAATTATTTAATTATGGAGTGTAACTTATCTATAGATTAAGTATGAAATGGCAGCGAGAGTTCTATTTACAGATGGAGAACATAACATAAAGTACTAATGTAATATTAGTAATCATTAATTTTTATTTTAAACAACATACATATGTATGTATATCGAATGAAAGGACACTTTATTTGTCAAGTCATATAAAACAGCTGTTAATTTCGCGGTAATCTTGTTGATCTGGTAAAATATCTAGAGTGTTATAAATTAATCTTGAGGGTTATACATTTTGCTCGAGATTTAACAACCGAAAATGAATATTGCACTAAAAGTGAATCTCAAGTAAAAAAGTTACTCCAGATTTATCAATAGAAAACGGCATTGCTTAAAGCTGTATCTATTAGCACTTACACCGCATCATATCTTTATAATATACCGAAAATCTTTCATAAACAAATTACGAGAAATTGTTGAACGAAAGCAAAGCTTTGTAATGTATAACTCCATTTGTTTTTTTTTTTTATTTTGAAAACTATTGGAAATACTTATTAGTACACCCCATAAACATTTTTCAAATAATTGAATATAACATAATCCTATATATTACATATATTTACTTCGGAATCCCTTAATTTCATCGAATATGGACTAAACGCGGTATTAATGAAATCTATATATTGTTGATCCTCCAGGGAAGGAAATTCATCTGATACATCTGGTGCATGGCCAGGTAATATCATTTGCGGCTCTTTTGGTACTTTTGTTAATTTAGGCTTACCTTTCTTCTTTTTCTTGCCTTTATCATCTTTGTTTTTAGCTTTTTCCGCTAGTTCTGCTTCTAGCAAACTATAAAATGTCACGATAGTTTATTTTTAGATAGAATAAGATATTTAAAATTTTATAAAATATATACATAAAAGAATCTTAAAGTAAGAACCAACTATAACTGAATAAATAAATAATTTTTAGGACTTCAAAATGAAAAATATTTTAATTTTATCTATATAACTAATATATGTAATCATATGTAGCACCTCAAGTGCAACACATATCATACGACTACCTCATAAGTGCAACTCAAGTACAATATATTCTGACAGAATAAGCTGTAAGCTGGCAGTCTTCAATGAGAATGCTTTGTTGAACGAGTTCTACTGAATAAAGATATACTTATCATCATCTTCGACAATTTCAAGAATAATAAAGTTTAGTTTAAAGAGAAACTCAAACCAAAGTTGTTTAATTTATCTATATTAGTTCTATATATAGATAGATAATACTTACGCAAGTTTTTCTTCATATTCTGCACGCTTAGCATTGATTTTATTACGAATTTCATCTTGAAGGTCTTTCTCCATGTGCCTTTCATTTATTAGAACATCGCCCAAAGCTTTAATAAATTATTTCAAAGTAAAAACAATGAAGATTATAATGTCACAAAATAATGAGCTTAAATATAGGATTTAATAACAACCTAAATAATTAACATTGTAGGTAGAAATAACTGCTAAGAAACCTGGATATATCCAAATCTACTCATAGTTATTCATATTTGTATGTTCTTGTTTGGTCATAGCAACCCGTTACCGGGTTTCGGCCTGACGCAGCATGTCTCTCTTTACCTTTCGACGTTCTCATCCTGTCATATGCAGATAACATTTGTAATAACAATTGTAAATCATGACCAGATAAGAGAGACAACGTTTTACTCTTCTTTATCTTACAGTTGGGAAAGTGATATTTAACAGCAATTTATATAGTTAAGAAGATAGAGATTGATCTGAAAAACATATCTATTTAGACTTAAAACCGTTTCAGCATTTTCAGATTATTTCAGGATTTGTGGCCAATGTTTTTGCAACTAATTATGTGTGATGTTTCTAATCATTGATGCTACCCAATAAATGGATGTACCACCTTTGGACAAGTGTTTTGTCATATCGTATTTCCTCTGCAACTAAAACTACTTATATTAATGAAATAAGATTTTTTCGTTTCCATTGGCATAAGCTGATTTATGCATGTGAAATAGCTTTGTTGTTTACATTTTATATATAAAGTATATCACAAATATTTCAAATTTTGATCATTTCCATCGTGGAAAATTTTTCGCCTTAAATCAGTTAATTTATTTATAATAAGCTCATTCATATGAAAACTCTTTATATAGTAAATTATCCTCATTAGCGGCCTTATGAATAAAACTGGATAAATGAGACGACCAGTGGAAACATGATATTACGATTAAGAATCACATGATCACATATTCAGTTGAGTGTTACTTTTTTTTAAAATCCTGCACTATATTCACATAAGTTGAAATTTAAACTGATAACGTAGGCTATAAACTTGATCTAGGCAGATTAAATTATATCGTCCTAATATTTAAATACATAACAATCATAGTTATGCTTGTCTACTTGAAATATGACACATATGGTAGCGTCTAAATGCAAGTCCCACTAATATCTGGTCTAAAAGCAAATACAGGCTTTTATATTTAAATATGAAATTACTTACATGGCACTTCACTATAATTGTCGGATAAAAATGCATCGAAACTTTTAGCATACTCACTAAAATGGTCGTAAGTGGTATGTATGGCTCGTATTGTTAAGTTATCTTCAAGCATGGAGAATGGTATTTCCAGGGAACATTTCACCTGGTGAAGATCTGCTACCAGAAACCTTTGACTATAAAATTCAGCATACTTTAGACTCAATTCATTAATAGCTCGTATATTGTACTTAGACTTACGGTACTGATAATTTAAAATCAAATGGTACACTTTTAATAGTCCATAAATGAAAAGAGAAATAATTGCCTTCGTAGCAATATTCAGCCGTAGTAGCGTCTACATAACTAGATATATAAATGTAGATAAAAAATATATGATATTATCTTATATAGATATTTTACATATTGTATTTACTTCATATATGCTTCCTCAGCGCATAGTAATCGATAAGTTAGTCGATTAAAGAACTCATTTATTTCTTTATGTATATATGGTTGACGCTATAATAGATTATATTTTAGAAAAGTTTTTATCAAAAACTCATCGCATATACCTCTATTATCTCTTCCAATATACGGTATGGGATCTTATCTAAAACTTCTTCATCTTCAAAAAAATAATAAATATTATCCAACACCTACAATTGCATTCGAATATGTACATTAATAAGAAAAATTAATGTGTTAAATGGGCTATTTTATTAGACATGTTCGTATACCTGTAGTGCCTTTTTAATATTTGTTTCATATTTTGTACCAAAATTTGGTTTTTTTTCCTTTTCTAATGCTCTTTTGGTATTATCTTTTATATCTGAGTTCTGTGTTAAAAAACTGCGCTCGTCAATATCTAACATCCAGTTAATGGTGTGATCAACGTCTTTCTTTTCATAATACCGAAGTTTTTCAAAAAATTTTCCTATATTCCATGGTTCTTTTGGTAGCGGTAGACCATCGCAGCGTAAATAAGTTTCCCACTAATTTAGATATTATATTATTTAATAATTTTATTTAATAACCATAATCTTACATCTTTATCCTCTCGTGTCTTTGCATATTGTCTTTGTAAAGCAAGAGCTGCCTCTAAAAATTATAAATATAATGATTATTAATGATTAGTGATAATTACTGTTGCTAACTGCACACAATGCAAAACCAAAGGCAAAAAACTTTATTAGATCCTAATAACAGTAGAAACTAATAAATCAAACAATAGCCGTATTTTTTTTTCAGAAAAGCAAAAAAATACTCGTAACTTACGAAAGAAAACATGTGAAGCAACAACAATACTCTTCAAATCTTCAGAGTTAGGTTTTACTCGAAAAACTTTTAAGTCTTAAGTTTCAGTGCAGCCAAATTCAAAAATCAATCTATTGTGAATGTTCACCAGAAATATGTTGTAAAATTCCAGTTATTCGTTAAAATCATTAGGATTTCATTTACTAACAAATTCAAATACATAAATAAATAAATTTATTTGAATATATAAGACAAAAATGCTAACCATTTTGTCGTTCTAATATTCATTTCGTTTTCTTTTATTTAAATTAATTGATTTTTACTGTTTACAATCTTTATATTTCATAATATACACAACACAAAAAAAAACATATTTCAAAGTAATGATTCAACGTATTTTAAAAGTGATGCCAATTTGTTTCAATCAGACTTAATGTCGTTTTTTTACAACTCTGAAAGAAAAAATTACGGCTAATAATACTTTTCTTTTATTTTTCAATTATTCAACTACTTGAACATCTGATGAAAAAATACAAATAAGTCTGTTCACGTACTTTTCAAGTAAAAGTCAAGTGAGGATAAAAATGAGAAAAATTGAAAGTAGAGGAACGCTTTTAAGTAAAAATCTAGTAAATTATATACATATATTTATTTCTACCGATCGTTTTGTTAAATGAAGGAAAAATGATTTTTAAATTTCACATGTATTTTATTTATTTTATATCACAATAGGTGTATATTATGTATTAAAAAATTAAACCACACAGTAACTAGTTAAAAAGCTTACGGAGCATATGTAGGATAAGACTACAATTTGGGATGGTAATAGAGTTGGTTCAAAGTTGGTTCTATCTACTTCTACTTAACGAAATGATTATATGATGGTTAAGATTGTTGATATTTATATATTTTACTGAATATACTATTTATTTATACTATTTATACTATATACCATAACTCTCGTCATTGTTTACACAAACCCTTTTTTTATTTTGGTGGGTCATTATAATATTTAATCAACATTTCATTTATTGTGATTATCTGCTCATTATTTTATTCTAAATAATTTGCTCTTTCCGATTGATTTGTATTAGAAATTCGCGCTATAATATAATCGGAAACTTTTTACTTGAGTTTTACTAAAAAGTACATACAGGAACAAACTGTATAATTAATGATAAAAATTGTTAGAATCATGTAAAAAAAACTTTATGACTTTCTCAGCATTACGTTCCTAGATTAGGTTCTATACATAAGAAAGAACAAATCATGCAACAAATAATGCAACAAAAAATGCCTCTCTTATATAAACACAACAAGTAAAATTGTTAATAAAAACTTTCATAGCAAAAGTAACAAAACTCCAGAAATATATGGAAACAGAAGAAGTCAAGTACGGCTTTGGATCAGTTGGTTAAGGTGCGCTGATTCTGAGCTTCACATTTGGCAGGACCCGAGTTCGATTCCTGGTACTTACAGTCTCAAAAATAATTATTTGAATAATTAAATACAAGAATTAAATGATGGATATTTGGCAATAATCGAAACAACTGTTTGGCCAGTCAAAAATTCAATTAATTAAAATAATATAAAAAATAAATTTTTTGTTGTTGTAGTTCACTACTGTTCGAAAAAACTTCTTCATAAAAATTTTTTGAATTTTTTTTTTAGATACATGTAATCAATGTAAATTTTTAAATTTAATTTTATAAATTATTACGTACCGTCGATTATATCAGTACAAACTTTTAAACTAGAAACCCGCATTTGAAAATTCAACTCGTTATTTTCTATCTGCTCTGGAGTTAATATTTTATAAATTTTCTCAGTAGGCCCTTTTTCACGTTTTCCTTTTTTAGATTTTTTAGACTTTTTAGATTTTCCACTTTTTCCAGTTTTTCCAGATGACCCAGTGTCTTCAGATGATTTTTCAGATTTTCCAGATTTTCCAGATTTTCCAGATTTCCCAGATTTCCCAGATTTTGCAGATTTAGCCATATTTAATTTTTAATTAATGTTCTTTTTATATAAATCAATTTCAAGTTTATAAAACACAATTTTAAATAATTTTAAAAATAATTTTTTAATAAAGAAATATTTTTGTACTTAAATTACTTGTGTGCATATGTCAAAAATGTAAAAACTCGTTATGTAAATCCTAACACCAATTTCACCACTTGTCACAAATTTTGAAATTCACCTACTAAACAAATGCTACCAATCTAGTGCATAATGGTAGTGTCAAATTGTCATATATGGAATCTTTCATTTGGTTTATTGACTTGAGCCGGTTTAGTTACGGCAACGTGAAGTGAGAAAATATAAAATAATATTTGATAGAAACAAAAAATGTTAGCAAAATTAATTAAATTAGTATATAAAACAATATCGTATGGGGTCAAATAATGTAAAACATTATGGATGCAACTGCAAATGTTTGATTAGAATTGGTGAGTTGAATAATTTTCTGATATGGAGGAAGCCAATAGGTTAACTTTGATGAGTGTTCACTGCTGAATATGGCAAATATGTTTAGATTTTTTTTTACTCATATTTGCCTTATTTTTTGATGATAGATAAGAACGGCCAACTGAGTGTGTGATCAAATAAGTTAATTAATCTGTTAATTTAATTAATTAACTAAAATCTTTTTTTTTTTACTTTTAGTGTTCACCATGTGGTAAATTGGCACGATATACTTTATTGAAGTGTGAGGCTTCTATATGGTCAGCTATGTGATTAGGTGGGTATAAATTATTTATATGTAATTACTTATAATTATTTAATGATGATAAGTTAATACTGAAGTTTTATTTTGCTGATTTTAACTTAAATTAAACCAAAAGGATTCTGACAAATTTCTTTTAATATATAATTTGATTTTGTTAAACAAGAACTTAACTATTGTCTCTTTTAATTATTTTAGATGAAGAAGAAGATTTCTCTCAATCCATTGTCATATCGCTTTGATATAGCCAAATACATGATAAGGTAATTAATTAACTTAAAATATTTGTTTCTAAATTCAAATTTGTATGATGATTTTATGTTCTGAAATTAAATTCTTGCTGATTTCTAACTAAAATTAAACCAAAAGGATTCTGAAATAATGTCCACACAAAGATATTGTTTTATTTTTTTAAGAGGAAACTAATTAGTATATATAATTTTAGGTAATATGTAATTGATGTATATATTTGAAATGCTTAAGTGAAATGAGGGCAAGGTGGGTGAATGAAAACGTCCAGATCAACGTTCCATTGCGCTACGACCAACTCTACTTATTCATTTCACGTTGAAGTGGTTTAAAAAGAGATCGAGAAACAAGAACGTTTGGGTCAGTGTTTCATTGTTATTAGCTAATATCAGCGACATGGTTTTAATGTAAACACTAAAATTACAAGCACTGTCTAAATTGGTGGGAAGCGGATTTATAACTGATTTTAAGGTAAAATAAATATTACACGCAGTGACTCTAAATACTAATATAAAATACTTATCTTATATAAAATTTAAAAAGTTTTAATTTACGATATATATGATTTGTATATATCCTTGTAGTATATCCTATGTAGTATTTAGAATCACTGATTATAATGATGTTACTTTAATTGTATAGTTCATTTGAACAAAACATGTAAACAATATTTCATCTGATATTTCTGTAACTTAAATATATTGTGTCTACTAAATTCGTTATTTTAATGAAGACCTATTTTTTTAATTTATAGGTGCTTGCACTGAAGCCATTTAACTGGAATTCTGATGAAACACTAGAATGTAAGTTATATTTATAAATCTTTATTCAGAGAAACAGAAACAATCAACCATATAGAGTATTTATTGGAACTTTAATTATCATTCGTTCTATTTTAAAGATTCGAGTATTTTAATATTTGAGTACGTCGAGTTATTTTATTGAAACATTTTCTATTATAGATATTTAAATAAAGAAATGGAATGAAAATAAAATGTTCGAATTCGAATATAAAAAAATAAAACAAAAAAAAAAGTTGGAATTCAAACATAAAAAAAAAATAGAATGAAAATAATATGTTCGCATTCGAATATATAAAAAATAGAATGAAAATAAAATGCTCGTATTCGAATATAAAAAAATGGAATAAAAATAAAGTGTTCGAATTCGAATATATTTGACTTGCTCGAACAATTTAAGACTAGTATTTATATATTTTGTATTAAAATGTTAGTTGTTTTTTCTCGAAGTTTCTTTGAAGAATCGAATTTATCTAAATAAATGTAGTAAAATGATGTTAGACCATATTCAGGGTCTCCCTCTTCTGAGATGAACCCAATATAAAACCATGCTGTTAAATTTTGCTGATACATTATTTTATTAAATTTATTTATTATAATAATATCGAAAATAAAATATATTCTATTTCAGTAACAATATATATGGGTCAACATTGATATTTTTGAAGTCTTCATATGCGTGGGTTGTACTCAAAAGGTAATTATTTTGATTTATAAATAAATAATATATTAGAATTGCGTATATATAGTTTTTATATGATGTTAGACCATATTCAGGGTCTCCCTCTTCTGAGACGAACCCAAAACAAAACCATGCTGTTAATTATTACTGATTTTTATATATAATATAATTACTACGAAATGTTAAGGATAAATTATAATTTAAAATTTTATTCTATATTTTACAGGTATCATCTCTTCAGTATATATTTGAAGCGTCAAATGTGAAGAACTTACACAGGAGTAGAGGCGTTATAAATCGTATTAAAGAAAGAATATTTATGTTTAAATACTAATTATCTATTATTTAAATAAATAATAGTTTTATACTGTAATAATTTACACCAATACAAATTTTTTTATTTAAAATTTCTTTAAATATTAAAAATGTTTATACAGAACTGCCATGCAACATTGCTTTGAAATATTGTTTCGCGTTTTTGATGTTAGGTAGCACTTCGTGTCTGTGGTGGTTACCTGGTTTTTATTCCGGTAAATTCAAAGCTTTGAAAGCCACTAAACCATCTTTTAGGAATGCAAAATAACCAGATTTTAGTTCTTGGACACAAAAACTTTCAAAGGAATTACACATTTCTGTGTAAACATTAGAATACGGAAAGTTTAGTATATAAACAAATATGTCTAAACCAAAATTGAAAACAAATGGGCGGAAGGGAGGATATTCTTGCTAGGTAGTAATTACTGACTAAAAGTAATAAGTTGTTGTAACCACGTTTGTTAAACGGAATTACAGGAGAGACACAGATGATATCGTCCACATAAAATACCAAAAATTGAGAAGGCTTGTGCATTATATTATTAAGAAGGTTAATGGACACAATGGACTTGATCAATTGTTTTTTAATTTCATTTTAAAAAACGATTATATCTAACTGACAAAAAAAAAACAAAGGTAACAAAAAGAGTTAAATTTAATGGGGTCAAAAATGAATGGAGTTTATAATAAGGAAAGGATATAATCAATGATTACATTGATGGGCGAAAAAATTAGAAGGAACCTGCTAATAGCAGGTACTTGGACTTCTGTTATTTTAAATGCACTCGTATAGTTGAAAATATGTATAAAATATAGTACGCACAGTGCCTGCGTAAGTGGGGTTGATGGACTTACTTCATATTTGTAATTTATTGAAACAAAGATGTTTTATATTAGTGATGGACAGAAATTTTTTGGATCAAATATTATATATTTATCAAAAAACAATATGAATTTTTTCATAACTTTTTTTAAGTGTTTTTCAAATCAATCGAGAATTCACTCTTTTCAGATGCAAAACATCATTCAAAATGTCCTGCTGGACGGGACCAATTAATATATTAAAAGTACCAGAGAGACTTCATTTCATCAATTGAGGATTTTTGGCCATCAAATATTTGATTTTGTTAACGTATTGTTTATCAGTTGATGTTGATGATCGTTCTCCCTGCCTTTGAATTATTTTTACTACTAATAGACATTTTTTCGTGACGTAGTCTGATCATCAATGGCCTTCTAAAACGTTACTATAGCAGAAATTTCATTAAGGAAACAAAATTTAATCCAATTCTTTTGATCAACAAAATCAAACGTTGTAAAAATCGCTAAATCGATCAGACTTTATTGTTTTTAGTATAAACGATCTAATTTTTCGATCTAGAGTTGTTAGTTTTTATAAATATAAAAAAAATGATAAAAAGAAAAGTATTTTAATAAATTAGAACAAATATATGTATATTAGAAAGAACATAGAAATTGAAATACATATGTAATATATTGTTAAACAGAAGGGACACGGAAAAACATATCAACTGACACGCTAAAATCAGGACACCTGATCAACAGTTACTATAAATTAATGAATTCGAGATATATGCTTTAGTATTTTTGAAACGACAACATGAATTTGTATATAATCTCATAAATATTGTTAAATTTATTGATAATAAAGAGAGGTATTTTAATTACTTTCAATATTTACGACTAGTTTTGTAACAATATTAAGTTGAAACTAAATAGTAAATTAGTATTAGCTTAGTAAATATAATAACATAAAAATATTGAGCTCATTTTAAAAATAAAACTAATTTATATATTATAAAAAATTTATGTTATATAGATACTTGGATATATTTTGTTATATTCTATGATATATAATATTCACCACATGGTGTGTAATATTTTGACAGTTGTCAACATGCCGGCTGTTTGACTATAATTTCGCTAAATGTCAATGTTTGTTTACGTTTTCATAAAACTCTGCCAAATAAAATATATTTTTGCTAGAATAATAAATTAAAAACTACAAAAAAAACTATGTCTAGTGAAAAACGCACTATATATGTAGGTGCGCTTGCAGATGAAGTGACAGAGAAACTCTTGAATGATGCTTTTATACCTTTTGGTGATATTGCTGACATACAAATGCCAGTGGATTACGAATCCCAAAAACATAGAGGTTTCGCTTTTATTGAATATGAATTAGCTGAAGATGCTGACGCAGCTATTGATAATATGGTAATATATACATATAATTAAAATTATTTACTGATGAATTTATTATATATTTTGTTTAGAATGATTCTGAATTATGTGGACGTACGATACGCGTAAGTTTAGCTAAACCTGTACGTGTTAAGGAAGGTAGTTTTAAGCCTGTATGGGCGGATGATGATTGGTTGCAAAAACATGCTGGTGCAACATTAAAAGACGATGAAGAAGAACAAGAGAACACTAAAACTGAAGAGAAAAAAACAACCGCTCCAGCTGTTATTGAGAAAGCAGAGAAACGTAATCCACAAGTTTTCTTTGATATACGTATTGGTGGCAGTGATGCTGGACGTATAGTCATGCTTCTACGTGCTGATGTGGCACCGAAAACAGCAGAAAACTTTCGTGCATTATGTACCCATGAACAAGGATTTGGCTACAAGGGTAGTACGTTTCATCGTATTATACCAGAATTTGTAAGATTTATTTAATTACTTTTTTCTATAAATTCGAAATTTAGTTTTTTAAAATATATGCAATATATTTTAGATGTGTCAAGGTGGTGATTTCACTAATAACAACGGTACAGGTGGAAAATCTATTTATGGAAAAAAATTTGCAGACGAAAATTTTACTTTGAAACATAATAATTTCGGTACACTTTCAATGGCAAATTCTGGTCCAAATACAAATGGTTCACAATTTTTCATTTGCACTACAAAGTATGTACTATAATATAATTTCAATAAATAATGAAATTTCAATATATATTAATTATTATATTTAATAGAACTGATTGGTTGGATAATAAACATGTGGTATTTGGTCATGTAATCAGTGGTGCAGATGTGGTGCGAAGGATGGAACGTTGTGGTACAAAATCTGGCACACCAAATCAAAAAGTTGTTATTTATTCATGTGGTGAACTTAAATAATTTTAAATAATATATATATATATATATATATATTCTGAAAACTATTTTTATATATATGTTAAAATATACAAAACTAATTAAAATGATTTTATTTATTTCTTTAAAAAATAATTTCATGTAGCATATTTGTAATGGGAAAACCATACATATGTATATTAGTTTCTGTACTTACGGTTGCCATATTCAAAAATTAAAAAAAAATGCAGCACATATTTAAAAAAAATAAATCAGTTCATTTAATACTTATTTATATGTAAAAAAAGGAATATATAATCGGTTATAATTTTATTAGGTTTCTATGAATAATGTATCGCGCTCCATGCCAATCAGATTTCGGGTATATGGCGTCATGTACTTTACAAAAGTTGTCCAATAGCTCGGTATGAAAATAAATGTTGCATAAAAAACTATTATGAACACCGTCAAAAAGAGCAAATCTGTAAATAAACATAAATAACTATAATTAATGACATAATATTTTAATATCTTATAATCTATATTTAAAGAATAATATTTAAAGAATAATATATAGACCATACTTGTAACAAAACAACTATAGAATGTTTTCTTAAATATTTTTACAATATTATATTGCACAAATTGTAAACGTAAAGTATAGATTATCTCAAGCATTTTAGATCTTATTTAATTTGATTTTTAAAGTCAATTATGATGATGAGAAACCATAATTTTCAATAAAAATATTCCTCTATTGCTTTAAAGAAGGTATTTTGAACAATGATGAATTACGTTCTTAACACTACTGTGTCATATCTTAGTAGGATTCTGTGTTCTGGAACAATATTTCTATTTCTAAAATTTATTAATTTTAAATTGATAAATATTAACTATGCATACAAGTGAGTTAAGTTGCAGTGGTGGCCTTGTGCCCAAAACCCATTGAGCTCGTATAATGAACTGTTGTGTTACAACTGCTATTTGGTTGTGAACTACTGCACACAAAATTTCTACACTGATCCTAATTGGAAAGTGATATGATACAATTGTCCACATCTATGTTCTAAGAGTCCAGTTCTGTTTCAGCGTAGACATGATTTGTTTTGGTGTGGTTTTCCATAAACTACACAAAGACTACTTATCATGAGCCATCGTCCATGAACTACACGATTCGGCCACTAAAGTCTACCGAGCTTAATTTTTTAATTATGTATTCCTCTAGGTACATCGCGTACGATAAGTAATTGTAACGTCTCTGGAATCGTCATTCCTAAAATTTGGTGTTAACGATTTCCATTAGAGCTTATCTCTTCAATGTTATGATAGATCCGAGTACTGTTTTTATTAAACAGATCAATATGTGAGTACTGGTACGACCATTGTCGTGTACAGAGTTCATATTTTCCAAGTTTCAGATCCATACGTGAGTGCTGGTACGATTCATTTTCTTAACTTGATCACCTGCCGTTAAGACATAACACCACAGCGCTCTTAACACACGTATCAGTATATTTTAACGATAAACGCCCCATTGGAATTCCAAGAAGTTTTGTTGGTACCAATTAAAGAGATACTGCATTGAATATTACAGCAGTGGTGTGTATATTAAATTTAGGTTTCTGGGCTTCTAGTTTATTGACAGAGTATAGTACGCTTTATTAAATTTAGAAACCGCCTGGTATTTCTTCTCAATCCATTCATATTTTTAGAAAAATGCAAATGTATGAAGAGAAGCGTAGCAAATCATTGAAAACAGTGATAAAAAAACAAAGTGTTTATAACTGATAAAGTCATAAAGTGATTTAGTGAAATAATTGTATATATTCAGGGTATGCCCAATTTTATGGTAGTGAATATACTCAATAAGAATTATAATTGAAATCGTAATCATCTGAGTCATACGAAAAATGTAATAAAATCAAAGTTCTAAATTGTTGATGTTATCCCCCAGTAAATAATTGCTCACTGAGTAATTTTCGTATGGTCCCATATATTCAGAGATAAGTAAACATTGTGACGTAATTAATGGTTGTTCCTCAAAAAATTAAAAAAATAAAATAAAAAAAGATAGCAAGTAATAAGTTATAGTATTTTCACACTCCTAGGCATTATAGATTTCATTAACTGATTAAATCCTACCACATAATAAAAATCGTATTATAAACTGAAAAAATTATATTTTGCACAAAAAAAAGAAACAAATAAATATTTATGAAGATAAAGCTTAAAATTTATAGATATATATTCAATTTATTAATAACCAAATAAATGTATTAAAATTACTTTCTATTAGTTGTTATGTTTATGTGTGTCCAACATAATATAACACAATCCATGATCAATTTTCATGATCAATAAGCTCAAGAAAATCGAACTTATCAATATATATATATATATATATATTATATTATATATATATATATATATATATATATATAAGTATTTATATTTATATATATGTATATATTATATATATATATATATATATATTAAGCGAATCGCTTAAATCTACATAAAGTATGCATGTGATTTAGTTACACTTTAGTAGAAATATGCATGTACGCTTATAAAGTACGCATGTGTTTTAGGTACAGTTTAGTAGAAGTATGTTTGTAGGTGTACAAAGAATGCATGTGATTTAGTTATACTTTAGTACTTTATACTTGAGAAGTATGCATGTAGGTTTATAAAGTATGTCTGTGATTTAGTTATACTTTAGTAGAAGTATGTTTGTAGGTTTATAAAGAATGCATGTGATTCAGTTATATTTTTTAGTAGAATTACTGGTCACACAATGTTCGTATAATTTTATAAACATAATTGATATTATATCGGTAAACTGGTGAAAGTCTAAAGAAATGTTTGCAATTTCTCTAGATATTTTGAAATAAATTGCATTGCAATTAAGTAGGACGTTTCAGTAACTCTTCCGATAAGAGAAGTTATAATTAATCATACGATATGATAGATAAATGTAAGCATGAATATTTATAAATTTTTCGGCAAATGTAATAGAAAAAAACTTTATCAATTGAGAGTTTATAAAAAAAATCGTAAGACTTTTATGATTTTTAAATTATGTATATTAAAAGTTTTATTGACCCTGACTCGACAGTATTTACATAGTTTAACTATAGACCTTGTTGTATGTTTATTATTGTCTTCTGACGTTCCAAATAATGGAAATAATTTTTATTATCGTGAAATTCGAAAAAAACATATAAATTTTTTTTAGTATATTATCTATAAATGACAATTGATAAATTTTGATTATTTAAACTAAATAAATTTTAATCAATGTGTACATTTCCATAGATATCTAAAAGAAAATATTAAATTCGCCAAGGGTAGAATTACCGAAAAAATTTGTTTTATCATGTTAACTGATATATGATTTGAACATCAGCGATTTTTTTTTTAATTTACAATATACACAGAGTATATTTTATGTAATTATGAGTCATATGATAAGAACTTTAGATTTTATGTGATATATTTATTGTTTTCGAAACAGCACAATTATAACTATAACATTCATGTTACGAATATAAACAATAATAGGATTCGACTATTTATCATTTTATTTGGCTCTATGTATATATATCTATATATCTATCTAAGTGTCTCATTACAATATTTCGATATCAAGAATTGAATTGGTTCAAATTGATGTAAAAAAATGTAGGACTGTTCAGAACTACCCAATTGCACAATTTGCCTTTGATGACATTGTATTCAAGACAACCCGAGGATAATGTCCGTCTCACACCCAAAATAAAATAAAAAAAGGACTACTTCAATGAGATCACACATTTTTATTCGAGTGCATGACTTAGACCAATCCATGAATAAAATTCATTAAAAATATTTTTTGTTCACTAAAGCCTTTTTCAATTAATTAATATAAAAAAATGTAAAGAAACTCATAAACTTAATATCTAAAAATAATTTTAAGTCTAAACATATCATTAATGACAATTACATACAATATTTAGATTGATAGGCTCTCGAGCTTGTCACTATATCTTGAAGACGCTTCGATGACTTAAGTAATAATTAACTCACAGTTTAATTTAAATTCATTTCAGTCAATAAACAAAAATAATTAAATATATATTATTTTTTAATACTGATTTGCCATTAAAAATAACTTCCACAATATTAGTATTATTAGAAGAGCCAAAATACTACACCATGATCGATATATAAGCCTAAATCTTCATATCTTAGAGATTTTTCTCCAATGACAAATATTTGTTTTCAATTCAGCACATCAGTATATTTATTATATTTATTTTATTATTATTATTATTTATTATATTATATGTTAAATTAAAATATTTATAAAAATTATTGAACTCAAATAGTAAATAACACCTACAGTATGGTTATAAACTATTCCCTTACCTAAATAGGTAGGTAGGTAAGTTGGAGTGGCGACCTTGTTTCCAAAAAGCCCACTTGAGCTCAAATGATAGTCCATAGTAGTACCACGGAAATTGCATTGGTACTTACATCGATTAAATTCTTGTAAGTTATATTGGACAAATTAAGACTATTAATAAATCTAATAATATCCTTGCGTTCGAGGCTCCAAATTTCCCTTCGTTCAATGAAAGACCGATGGTGGTACTAAGTTCGTTTTTTTTAAAGAACATAAGCATAAAGGATGGTCAGATAGTTCATACTATCTATCATAGAATCTACAGTTGTTATTTACTAGTTAACTAGTAGTTAACAGGCGGAATAGTCCAATTAAGAAACAATTGAATAATCCAAGTTTAAAGCCCAGCGCATACGTTCTGACAGGATTTTTGTTGTTGAACTCGTTGGATTGCTTTTTTGAGTTCGACATCGACTAATGACTTCGAGAGCAATTTATCCAATGCAGTTTGAAAAGTGAATATCTAGCAGAAAATTTTGGGTAATTAAGACATCGTTCTTCACATTTTCCTCGAAGACTTTAACAATTGTTATAACATATTATAAAATATTACTTGTACCTAAAGGAATCTTAAATGTTGGAAAATATATCAACAACAATTCTTAGAAGTCTATCACCAGTTTTGAGTAATATATAATGCATTAAAGAGTAAACAATTAATAATATCCTGAAAGTGATGTACGAGCAGCTCGTGTGTACTCTAAATTGAATCTAAGACAAATGATAAATCACAAACATTCTTTAATATATAAATTGAGTATATTAACTTGAATAATGTTATTTTGTAATATAAAAACTAATATTAAACTGTATAGCCCAACTCTCAAAATAAGTAATAGTTTAACAATAGAAAAGATAAATTCTGGGAGAATTCAAATCACAACCTTAAAATCCAACAATTTTCCTCATAATAACTATAAAAAAATACTTATAAGAATAAAGTTCTCTATTAGACAGCCAAGATATCTGTCATTCATAAGAAAATTGTAGATATGCTCCAAAATCTTCTTTTTAATCGTTAACATCTTCTTAAAAATGGTCAAAAGAATACGCATTTTGCGTTCTTAACTGGAATACACATTATCTAAAGTGGACTATTACCAAATTAAAATCGGTTCCTATATGATTGATGACCTCGATTTACAGTCCATAGTTGCACCCAGTAAAACTCATTTAATTTCTGTTTTTTAGCCATCTCTTAAGACATCTAGAATATTCTTTTGGATTGGATTATCATTGCTACTTGATCTTACAAATAAATTTTTTTAATTTTCGATCAGCACTCTTTATTCTTATGTTTTTATCTCAACTGTTTACTTTAGATCGATTCTTATTTTTTTATCTTAACTGATTACTATAGATCGTTAAGTAATTTTCACAATAACTTGAAGATTATGTATACTCTATAATTTTTGGAAAGATTCCAATAATGGAATGATCCTAAAAACATGTCCATAAAGTTTTTTATAATATTTTGATATAAAATAAAATAAAATATTGAACTTGATTGTTTCAATATAGGAATGTGGTTTGAGAAAAATTAATCATGGACTTACTAATAAAAACTTTTTCCCAAGGTTCACAAATGGAGAGATGTGTATTCAATTCGTAAAGCATGTAGAGCCATTTTATGTAGCGTATAACTTTTTCAGTTTTGTTTTTAATTTCTCCAATTATTTGATATCTCATTTTTTAAAGATTCGTACTGCTTTAAATAGTCTTTAAAAAATATTATTGAACTTAATAAAATAATATTCGCAATTATATCTTTTCACAACAAACAGCACTTGTTTCTACGTAAACATTTCGGTTCCGACTGTGGACTATTTGTGGAAGCGCAAAAATTGAACGTCTATCGGACGATACGATTTCTTTATCAGTTTAGCTGCCAAAATGATATAACTTATTAGTAATAATAATAGTAAAAAAAAAATGATTTTAGGTTATGACTTGTGAAATGGTATGAATTTATTGGCGAGCTAACCAGTAGATTATCACCAGAAACTGCAATGGTAATAAAATAATTAAGTTTTGGGTATAAAAAATGTCACTCAATCATAAATCAAGAATCTGAGTAAAACTAAAAACATTATCGTACCATGAAAATATTATTGGGGGTAAAAAATAAAGTTTCTTATTACATACAAATCAATCGACAAGCTAAATCTGTTGGCCGATATCACCCTCATCTGGGTTCCTGGACATAGAAACATCGTGGGGAACGAGAAAGCTGACAGTTTAGCCCGCTCTAGTGCCTCCCTAGATGCGGCACTGGTGATACCAGTTTATATTAGCCTGGAGACCATTAAAAGAAGTACCTTCCTGTACTTTCTGCAACTTGCCAATAACAGATGGAAAGCACTTAGGTAATGGTCAACTTTCAGGTTAATATGGCCCACCTATAACAAAAATAAATCCTCGGAACTCATTAAAAGAGATCGCGTGAACACTACAAGGCTTACTGCAGTTCTTACTAGTCATTGGTGTGTAGGAACTCAAGCAGAAAAACTGCGTATTCCCCATAACCCTCATTGCAGAAGTTGTGGAAACCCGCAGGAGAAAGAAACAATAATACATTTTCTCTGTGAATGCCCGGTTTTAGCGTCCAGAAGCGTCTGTTTTTTGTCGAAATTATCTTGTTGATATGAATACTCGGTATTAGGATTCATAAATCTGGCTCTTCACGTTGTTATGATGATCGATTTTCATACAAATAACTTAATATCGCACTCAAAAATGACATCAGAGAAGCAGTAATCATTACTAGGAAAAATATCCAAAATAAATAATTCAATGACTGATTCATCGATACTATATGATTCTTATAAACAAATCTATGTTAAAACTAGAAGAAATTTTCCCAAAACTAGAAAATTTTTAGGTGATATTAAAATCATAAAGACAAAATAAAAATACTTATACTATAAAAAGTAAAGTCCACTAAGAACAATACTAGGCAAACACTAACACAAATGGTATATAGTTTCGTTGTGGTGAAGACACTCCCATAGCCAAAATTGTGGCAAGGGGGAAATAAGATTGAGAGGTTGCAATGCAATCAGCAAATATCCTTCCTGCCTTACATAAAACAAATTATACAGTAAATAGTGAACAATATGTTTTTTAGTGTATTTAACAGCTCACACCATGTTTGTCAAACGCCCAGATATATGAGATATATATAAGTGTTTCAAATACAAATATGGCAGAAACTAATTAAATTAATTCTCTAATCCGATATTTAAAGCAGCGTAAATTATATATACGGATATTATTATCAGAAAAAGAAGAAGTGCATTTTTTTATGTCGTAGAGATATAGGCTAGATTAATTGCTTACCTTATTTAAATTGGTCTAAGTCAGTTCTTTATCGCTTCATTGTGATTATGTTTGTGTTGTGATATGTCTCATTCGTATATTTTTTAGTTTTTCCCATATTACATTATGATAGAGGTGTTATAGATATTAAAAAAACCCATATCGACAGGACGTTGTTCGAATAGGCATGAATGTGTACTGCTAAAGAAAATTCTACATCTCTATCTGTATTTAAATGAATACAAGTTGATTTGATACGATCTGAGATTGATGCCAGATTTGTGTATGAAAAGTTAAGAGTGAATCCATATATCTAAGAAAAGAAAAATAAGAATAAAATTATATTAGTATAAATATTAATACGAACAATTCGCATTAAAATAATAATAATAAACGAATTTAATATGGAGTGCTGGATTACAATATATGTTAAGTACAAACTATATTATTCTGTATATATGGTATATAAAAATAGTAGGATGGTATTATAGTAAAGACTCTTCACTGCAATAATGGTTCTATCAAATATTTTATTTCTTTAGTACGTATTTACTACGTAAAAGCCTGTTACCCTTTTTCTGAGAAAAACTTACTCTGTGATTGGGAATGTCCGAAAATAAATGTTCAGTCTGGTGTGAATCGTTATATGAATTATTACCAAATGTAACCTCTTGTTCCAATTGTTGAAGTATTGCATATAAACGGTTCTGGAATCCTCTAGAAAGAGACCGAATATTTATTTATCATGCATATGTATCTACAACTCTGCGTTACCTATTCCAAATAGTTTTATGCACTGTCCTCCAAGAGTTTATTTTTTTGATAATTTTGCGTTCTATATTTTTTCGTAATTCTACTGTATTGAATGTATCAATATATTTATAATTAAGTTGTTGAACTCCACCTAATGGTGCGGGATTCTTCTTGTTGAATAGTGTAAACCAACAGGACGAATCGTTGAAATTAAAGTTTGTCATAGAAACTCGAGTTTCTGACTGTATATTAAAATAGATCTTAAATAATAACAGATAATTTAAGTTATTATAATTTGCTAAAGAATTATTAACTTCCTAACTTACATTTTTCTGATTAATCACGAAATTAATCTTGTATAAAGGACAAAAGACATCTTTCACGTAATAACGTTTACCAGTGCAAGGATCTGCTAGCATTAAATCACCTTCATCTAGTCTATATAGCACAAAAGTACTTTCACCATATGGATTCGCTAATCCTAACACTAGCCAACATTTAATGCCAATAGTCAAGAAATAGTTGCACAATAACACTCCCAAATCTTTTGTTGAGCCCCATGTGGAGTCTAATAATAACTGTAAACATAATAATGTTTTATTTTAGGTTTGTATTTGATATATATGACTTACCTGATTACTTAACCATACACCTTTAAAACTCATATAAGCATCATTACATTTCAATGTACTTAATAGGGATACAAAACGACAGATACTTTCTAATAAATTTTGACTTTCCGTAACTGGTAGCGGTATTGGTTCCAATAGTCTAGTAATGCACATAAGTTTACCATCCGCACTACAAATGAGCGGTTCTATAAAACGGGGTAGCTGTAATTCTTTCATTTGTAAACCACATTCATGGAGAAATTGGCGGACTTCCACTAACTCTACACATTCTAAGCAGAAGGTTCTTATTTGTGGTAAATGAAATACTGGTTCAATGCTTATATAAAACCACAATCGTATATTCTCTTTGATTTCTGGATATTGATCTATTGTTAAACTCGTATCATTTAAAGTTGTAATATTTTCCAAACTAGGACGTTTATAACCTAGTAAAATTTTTGGTGTATTTAGCTCACAACCGCCCTCAAACTGAAATGATCAATTAGAGATTTTATTGGAGAACATCATTTGTTGTCATGTGATATGAATTAACTTTTCAATATTTACTTTTTTGTAAGATCATTAGTAGTGATTTCAATAAAAACTTAAGAGGTTTTAGCTAAAACCATTCGAAATTTTGTACAAATGACGTCTTATTATATCACTCAATTCAGCTAAAACAACTTATGTTAATCTAATTAAGATATTGGCGTTTCCATTGGAATAAGTTCATTTATGCATGTGAAAGAGCTTTTATGTGTCAATGCTCTTTTATATCGAACTCAGTCTAGTGATTCTGAACCCATTCTAAGATGCCGTCAATTGCTCTCTCACGCTGTCAAGATACCTGAATTTGTGTTCAGAATAGATTAGATACGCCTGCAACTTATTTAATCGATCATCATAATATAACACTATTTTACGCCCTAGCCATTAGTCCTAAATTTCTTTGTTCCACTCTCTTAAATTTATATTGCATTTCTTACTTCAATTTTTAGTTTTCTAGATATCTCAAAAACTTGTATAAATTCAAATATGATTACAACAAAAACAATACGTACATAGTTATATACAATATAGCTAACAGAATTACTAAACAAAAATAGAAGACAGCAGTAATGAAGAAGATCAGAAAGGTGTCTAACTTACCTTTTTATTCGTCAGAAGTGCATGTATTGGTATTCTGTATTCACCCAACCAATTCGTTTGTATTCTTTGATACATGTCCATATGTCTTACTGAGAGCGGATCATCGTTAGTGTGTTGCTCAATTAATTCATCAAAAAGTGATATTTTAATATCATCTCGCTGATCGCTTAAATTGCCACTATTTATAAAATTGTATTTAATCAATATCAAATCATATATACAATATATACAGCTATGTACCTTGCTTGCAGAATTAATTGCTCATTCCATGTGGGATTAGAACCTTCAGCCGTGAGAGAGCGACAGAATTTATCTTTGTAACTTAAAGTTATGAAAGGTCTGACATTGGAATATTTTAGATCTATAAGAGAATTATATTGAAAGTTAAAATAAAAATATTTAATCATAGATCGCGTTAGTTACTCTGTGTGACAAATAGATGTGTGCTACTATTAGTACTCAATTCGCGACTATCAAGGTTATACAGTAAATCACTACGGATTGGAATACCTGTAGCGCGCACCACATTTAAAATTATTTTAAAATTTTGACTTGCATCCGCAGTCAATGGTACTGTAGTACTAATTGGCACATCTGTTCTAATCGGATTCAGCGGACGTTTGGGATTAAATATTAATGATATAGCACGAAAGAAACCACTAGCAGAAAAAAGAGAATATTTCAATTAAACGAAAATTATTAGAATAAAAATTTACACTTGAAATGCGTATTTAACAAAACTCACCTCCATGTAGCTGGTTCATCGCCTATAAGTGGATTTTCAGCATTTTCCATAAGTTTGGTTAAACGCGAGCACTGATTATCTATTGCTGTGTAAAGATTTCTTAAATATTTTTTACCTCTGTGCTTAAATAAATCAATTGCATCCATCCAATTTCCATGCTCAATAACATTCTCATTCTGTGCCTCCCAATCGAACTCTAACTCATTATCTAATGAAGGCACTAAATGTAAGTCTTTAGTGCGGGAATCATTTTTAAGATATCTCGAATGTAGGAGGCGAAAACGTGGATTGTTTTCGATTTCATCGATAGAACAGAACTGTAATATTGTTTCTTCAAATGTACAGGTTGTTACGTTATTTTTCTGTTCTGATTCCTGTTCCTTTTCATTACCTTCGTCGCTTTCACTGCATTCCTTGTCGCTGCATACCTTAGTGAGATCTTTTCTTACTTCTGCATTATATTTTAATGGAATTATTAGGTCTTGACTATGCTGTTCTTCATCACATTGAAAATTTAAACTTATACGTCCTGCTATTGGCTGTTTGAGAGAGGAAAATTCGAAATACTGTGTACTCGTTTCTTTTTGCTTTGATTTTGTGAAGAAAGTCAAAAAACTATTGGTCACACTTGCCAACTTTTTTGAAGGTGCAAGTCTTGTCTTTTCATACAGCTATAATGTTAAAAAAGTAACAAATATTTAAAATATTTTTAATTAATAAATATAATAAGACTACTCATCTAGTACTGGATTCTCACAAGAGTTTTGTATATAATTTTAGCTGTCAAAAATTTTTATTTTGCATTGAAAGCTACAACAATTGACAGCCTAAATTACAAACAAAACTTTCGTGTGAATCTAGTATGAGCATATAAATCTATCAAATTTAGCGTTTAGCCTATATCGTTGCAATATTAAATACTATATTTGCGTAAATTTTATCGAATATTTTGTGGCGCTATCAATAAATTATAAATAAAATACCAAAATTGAATGAAAATTGGAGAGTTTTGGTGAGAATAACGGTGACATTTGTACTTTTGGTTTAAGTTTCTGTGTTGTCTGCGGAAAATCAAAGGAAGAAAGAAGATGATGTTTGGGAAACTTATTTTTCTGGAAATCATATATACTCTTGTGACCACAGGTTAGGCATTTGTCATTTATTGTTCGCATATCCACGCAGCGGCCATGATGCCAGCATCTACAATAACTGCAGTTTGACCACGGAAGCTTTACATATGTTAACAGGAGCGGAATTGGCAAGTGACAATGCTTATAAATTAACTAACACTGTTGTAACCTCCTTCAGAGCTACCTCCACAAAATGCAATGTTCAGGAGCGCAATTTTTTCATTTAAAGGTTTAGCCAATATCGTATAAGGATTGAACATTGTTTTGGTTTGCTAAAAGAAGTTTGTAAGAGTTAAAAACTCCGATAAGAGGTCATTCTTCGGTGAGTTTTGCTTGTAGTTGGATATGAGTATGTACGATTTTACACAATCACAATATTTTAATAAAGCTAAAAGATGATAGATGATAGGAATAACAATGACGACGGTGAAAATGAACCTGAATACCAAAATTTATATACGAACGAGGGTCAAACTAAACGACGTGCTCTATCAAATATTTTACAAACGCTTTAGGTACATTCTGTAATAATTATATGTAAACAAAAAATTCAAACAAGTTACATTTTACTTATTTTAGTTTTATTTGCGTCTTGAATCAATTTCATACTTCTTCATTTTTTCTTCGCTTTCTAATTTTAATTTCTCTATTTCCAATCGCTCCTCCTTTTGCATTTGGAGCTCCAGCTTTCTTATATCAAATGCATTTTTTAGTTCAAGTTTTTTTATTTCAATTTGATTCTGTTCTTTTTCTTTTTCAAATTCTAGCTTTTTAACTTCCAAGTCAAGTTTCTTTTCCTGAATAAGCACAAGTTTATCAAATGGATATGAATTATTAATATTTTTTTCTTTGTTGATTCTTTGAATTAAATCTAAATTGTTTGTTGAACTTAAAGGAGTGCTGGCATTGGTTCTGGGTAAAGGTTCAAGGAGGGAATCTTCCTCCACTTTAATAAGCAGTTCATTTGAAACTGAGTCACAGGGATCGGTTAATAGTTCAGCATCAGTTTGGCTATCGTAAACAAACGGTTGGCTTACATTTTTACGCTGCCCAAATATATTAGCAAGTAAATCAAAATTTGGACACAAACGTTGTACATGCGTTGACACGCTTGTCTCGTCGCCACTGCTCACTAACCCAGAACTAGTCTTGTCCTTCCAGTCTACGGCAGAAACATACGCAGCCTTAAGGTATCTCATTTTACATTTTAAAGACATCCATTCGATTTTTTGTAGCGTGGGTGCTTTTGATTTAATTTTTTCGTAGAAACGTTCCGCGGTCGGTTTCTGAAATAATAGACAAATAAGCGTTTTGCCAAGAATAAACATGCATACAACGAGTACATATGTATGTATGTACAAGCCAGACATACATAGTGTATACTTTTGTTTGGTAATCCGCAACTGATGTACTTAAAACATTAGTGTATGTACCTCAAAAGACTCCTGCCGGTTTTTAGTTGCATCGGCCACTGCTCCAATTAATTGAACTGTCTCCAAATCTGTCCATCGATGTGTTGGATTCACCCTCCTTCTCTTGCATTTTTGTTTAGTGTTCTGATATACATTAAATGATATATAAAATGGCAAAACTTGTAAAAATGTATTTAAGTCTTACTTTTTCCATTGTTGAATTAATTTTGTGCATATACACGCAAGGGCTCTTCCATCAGCTGTTTTCTATTTACAGTTGCATTCGTTTGTGATAAACAAACGCAACTGTGTAGCGACTAGTGTTGTTCATATTATTCGGATATCTTAAAAACCGAAGTTATTCGATTAATCGGATAACAACGAAGTCTCCGGAGTTAAAAAAAAATCGAGTTTTTATAAATCCGGATATACGGATTTGCGATTATTATTCGTAGTGAAATTATTCGAAGACTTCGTGAGCAAAAGTTAAAGGAGGAACGCAAAATGCAAATTAATGTGCATCACACGAGTAAACACAAATTTATGTAGGTATAATAGAATTTGTTGTTGTTACAACGATTTTGTCTGTTTAGTATTTTATGCAGAAAGTTATACGAGTATATGTGTAATGTTTGTTTTATTATATTTTATATCATATTATTAAATAAAAAACTAAAAAAGCACAAGAAAACAAAAATAAAAACGAATTTTATTAGCAATTAAGAAATTGTATTCACTTCTATGTAAGAAATGACAATATTTTTATTCTGCTGGGGGTCTTCAATGTTAAAATTGGTACCGAAAACACGAACATTGAAAAGTATAGAGCCAACATGGACTCGGAGTTCAGAAGGACAATGGTTCTAGACTCATAGAACTGTGCAGTAAGTCAAACTTATAGAATGCACTTTATTTACACATAAAAAATCGCACTAAGCTATCTGAGTCTCCAAGGATATGAATACCAGAAACTAAACCAAATAAACCTCGGTGGAGGACTTCATTCTTAAACGTTCGAACGAGGAGAGGAACAAAAATTGGTTTTGATTTCCGTTTAATTCGAATCAAAATCGCCACATGCAAAAAAAGGGGCAAATCTGTCAACCACAAAATAGTCATGGAAAAGCTTAACTCTCTAGATATGAAGAGAAGTTATTTACATGCTCTAAAAAGCGTATTCGAAACCATTGTACAAAACCAAGACATCAGTAACCATGCAAATTGTGTTTCTCAAATGTACCAAGAAGTAAGTCTTAATACCTTTGGTTACAAAATGAGGACCAAGAAGGTGTGGATGCTTGAGAGATTCTGGTTGTTAATCGAAGAGAAAATAAAATTAAAAAAGGCCCTGTTAAACACTGAGGCTCCTGTTAAAGCAAATCTTACATCACAAGCATTCGAACAAACAACTTTGTAGGTCATTTAAAAACTCAACGAGACGCTATAAAAGAGATGGATGGAAAAACAAGTCCGAATTGCAAAAACGGCAGCAAACCTTAGAAATATAAAACAGTTGTACGAAGTTACACGTGATCTCGTAAAAAGAAAATCTTTTTCCGATATACCAATAAAAGACAATGACGGTAATTTGCAAAGACGACAAAGACGATAAGTAGAAGGACTCTGCATTTGAATACATAACAAGAAGTAACAAGAAGAATATAACCTCCGATCAGAGCAAAAATTATCAATACTATAAAATCACTTAAGAACGGCAAAGCGCCAGGAAATGACATCTAGAACTTTTCGCGTCCATATGGGGTACACAAAAACTGGGCAATAGAAATGTTGCCAACAACATGGAACGAAGTTATTTTATTCAAAATTTTTACAAAAGGTGATAAATCAGATTGTCATAATTACAGTGGTATAACTCTTTTACTTGTACCAAGCAAGATTCTCACTTCGATCCTCCTCCTCCGGAATATCTTGAGTAGTCGAAATCTCGCTTCGCGAAAATTAATGTGGTTTTAGACACAATCGCTCCTGCGTAGAGTTGATCAACACTGTACGGATAGTATTTGAGCAGTGCAATGAAGTTAGGTCTTCCGTTCATGCTGCATTTTACGACTTCAAGAAAGTATTTGATAATATAAACAGAGATTTTCAATAGTTTTGTTGGATGGCCACCATGGGCTTTAATAAACATCGTTCTTCCACCTTGAAGACCTCGAATATGCAAACTATGTGTGTTTGCTAAGCCACAGAGTCAGAGATCTCCAACACAACGTAAACAATTTGTATATAAATGTCCATAAAGCTGGGTTGGAAATAAGCGCCGGATCGCTAATTCTAGCTTTGGTCAACTAAATGATATTCGGAATATTAGCCAGTTCAGAGCATTATTTTCAACTCAAACGTAAAATCTTTTTTGCTGTGCGGCTGCAAGACTTGGAATAGACTAAGTCTATTCAGTCGCGCATTTAAGTCTTTGTCAATAAGTGTCTAAGACGCATATTCAAAATATGGTAGCCAAGGCGAATTTCGAACAAAGAATTGTCGAGAAAGGCGAAAGTATTAGAGGCTAAAATAAAAGTCAAAAAACGGAATTGAGAGTGGATTGGGCAATTAAGGATTTCTTGAATTTATATTTGTAGCTTAATTAAATAAGAAACTCTAAAATTCTGTGAAAATTTTAGAAAATATACGTAATACATAGATATTACAGTGCAAGTTGGATCACCAGTTCGATCTAGATAAGAGAACTGAGCAAGCTATCTCAAGTGGATACTGATTAGATTTGCAGATGAATCTGAATAAGGGATCAAGCAATCTATCTCAAGCGTATACCGATTGGATGAGCAGTTGGATCTAGATAAAAGAACTGGGTATTACAAAAAACGTACTTTATATAAAAAAAGTATTAGTTTCCTTTGATACTAGGAAACTAGCAATATTGCATAGTATTATCGGTTTATGAGAGTATTTGTCTAATAGAGCTTTCATTATATTATTATTTTTTAAATTAGATTGAATGAATTGTTATTAATATTATATTTATTTACTTACAGAAATTTTAATATCTTTTGGTAAACGTCGTTCGACTAAAATTCCAATTGCTTCATTAATCTGCAAGTTAAGATCTGGTTCTAGACGATAAGTTCGAGTTTCCCCAACAAATTCCTCATCAAAAAATATTTTAATAGAATAACTTTTCAGTTTAGTATGTTGTGGAGAAATTTCGTAGAATTCCTCATCGCTAAGAAAACTTTGTAAAATAGTGATTTTAGGTTCTTCAGGTCCATTAAAACTTTTTGCATATATCTTTCTTAATTCCATCGTAACTTTATCAATATTTGGCTTGCGTGGTGGCTTTTGATTTGATTGATCATAATCATTTTTTTTATATAAACGTTTAGCACAATAAAATTTTTCCAGTTGCTCACGGTAAACTTCACTCAGATCAGTCTCAAAACGTTTGTTCCATTTGTCAATTTCCGCAGCAATATCACTAGGCTTTTCTACTCTTAAACGCAATCTTAAACGTGTGTACTGATATTCCTGTTCCTTGCGTGTATTTTTCAAATTAAGCCAAACATTTAAGATCTCTTTGACTAAATCTTTTCTTTCAGCTTCCGCTTCAAAAAGCCTCTCACGCAGTTCTTTAATGTATCGTAAACGTTGCTCCAAACTATGTACCGGTTTGGTCTGAGTATAGGGTGATCTTTGTTTTGAAGCTGACACCGAAGACTCCCGCTTTAACAAATTATTTACTATTTTCCGTTCAATATTGAGTTCAGACTCTAACTTCTCACACAAGTTTTCATTGAGAAGACGTACATATTGTTTGTATAAATCTTCCAGATGATTTGCTATGCGATGTTCTTCGTATATTTGTGGATGTGCAGTAAAACGTATATCTCGTATGTGTATTTTTATAAATTTACGTGTGGGTATCTCCAACACCTGTAGAGTAGGAACGCAAAATACAGGTTTAAATTTATGCTCACAAAGTGTACGATATAGTTGGTTAGCGTCTTTGATGAAAATTCGTTCATTATTTTTTGGTGTTTTACTTAATTTCATAACAATTTCATTTGAGATTTTTTTATCCACAGCCTTAGCTTCCTCAAAGTATCGATTCAGTAAACGCCTGGTCTGTGGAGTTAGTTTTCTCACATCAATATCATTGGTTAATGTGATATTCATATTGAGAAGAGCACTGGGCTTGTAAAACAAATCTGCATTGCGATAATATTTTGTAGATATCAGCGTGCAGGTTATTTTCTCATCCTTTGCATCGATCTGTATAAATGTGGAGACTGTCTGTTGATTATTTATTGGCGAGGATTGAGATGAGGTAAATTTTTCAATCTTAAGTAATTCATTGTCATAAGATACTTTTTCACTTTCAGCAAATGTTTCGGTTGTCTCATCAGTTAACTCGTCCTGTTCTGTTGACTTAACACTAAAGGTTTTATCCAATGTATGTTGAGCTGCAGTTGTTTCAGCTGTGTACGTAGTGCCACAAAAGAAGTCCATACTACGTGTTGTACTATCTGATTGGGAACTGAAGTCAAGATGAAAGCTTGTATTTCCCAACATATATTGCACATCTTCTTCATTCTGTCGATATTCAGTAGATGGACGCGATTTAATAGTTCTGTCTCTACTTCTTGTTCCTCCAGTTGATTTGGAGCCACTCGATTTGGATTTACTGCTCCTCGGTTTCTTTTTTCGTTTGGAACTATTTATATCACTCATTTTTATTAATAGCAATAATTTTAGCAATATTGAAAGATTTTTATTATTATAAAATGAAATAACAATACATGTATGTTTGGCATTACCGACGTTACCCAGGTAACCAAAATAAATAGATGGCTATGTTGATTGAATTTTAGGGTGTTTAAAAAATAATAAATACAACAAAAAAAATGTTTTTTTTTAAATACTTTTTAATTAATGTTTTTTATATACATATATTACATCCGGCTACAGGTCTCCTTTTTTTCCATATTGTACAGTGCAATATGGACAACGGAACCAAAAACATAACGCATGGATACAGATTTAATTAAAATGAATTTATGTTTATTAATTTAAAATCCTGATGATGACACTCAAATTGAGTCGTTATATATAATATGTTAAAAAAAAATATGAATCAAATGTTTAATTTTTATTAATTAAAAAGAACCCTTAGCCGGTTATAAAATAGATAAAAAAATATTATTAAAAAAAACAGGTCGAGAAACAAATTCAAAATTTAATTTTTTGTTTAATTATATATTGATATAATATTTAATTATACCACTATATATTGAATATGTTATAAATATAGCATAGATAATTTTCTTTAACTGAAAAGACCAATATGTTAACATTTCAGTGAATTCTAGGTTCAATGAATTTTAGGTTTTACAAATAATAAATATAACAAAATAAATAAAATTTTTATAATTAATTATAAAATTAATTGGTGTATTAGTAAAATTATTGTTGGTATTATATTGAATATGTTATAATTGTAGTTTATAGTACATATAATATTCCTTAAACAGGAAAAACCAATATATGAACGCAGGTAACCAAAAAATGTAGAGCTATGTTCAATGAGTTTTAGATTGTTTAATTAATAATAAATACAACAAAAAAATATATTTATATATAAAAATATACATTGTATTAATTTATATTATATTATATGCATTATATGTAATGTGTTATAAATATAGTGCATTGTATAGATCAGGGCTGTCCAAGCACGGCCCGCTGGTCTCATACGGTCCGCAGCTAATATTTGTGCGGCCCGCTACATTTTTCTAATCTACCACAATTAGGCAAATTTTTCTTAGTGCATATGGGCACTTTTATTCTATGATGGCTGGGGATTTCTGCAGAATCACTCTCTTAGCATGTCATTCGTGCGGATGTACCATGGCACTTTGAAGAGCATTCGGAGAGCCTGACTTTGAGCAACTTGTAGGCTTTGGATAGTAGAGTCGTTTACTTAATTAACAAAGAGTTCAAAAAAGTCATATCCAGTGCATATCTTAACATTAAAAATTAGATAATTTTTGTATAGCAAAAACTAATATTAATTATGTTGATGTTGATAGAATTGTAAAAGATAAATTAATGAAGAATTAATAAAACTATATTTAACATTATTATTGCCGTATTTTTATTTTTCTCCGACAAAATTATGAACGTACGTATTTATTTCTGCGGCCCTCTAACCTATTCAGTGATTTGAATTGGCCCGCGATCTTATCTAGTTTGGACAGCCCTGATATAGATAATATTTCTTAAACAGGAAAAACCCAAATATGAAAGGAGACATTACAAACTAAGAAGTCTCGAGAATTATGTGTATAGTTAATAACACAATACTTTTTAAGCAATATTATAAATAGTAATGTATTATTATGCTTCATTTTTCTTTATAGAAGTATGTCTATATTGTTACAATGTATAAATTCACAAATTCTGAGAAAATCTGCTACAATTAGCTATGTTAATAATTATTTTATACTACAATCTACTACTTCACCTTAAATGCATATTTCTATGATTTTTATTACATGCCTTCATATTTCTATGTTTTCGCTTGACCTGCGTTAACATTGCAAACGAATTTTGTTTTGCATATTCGTATGAACAAATCAAATGTGCGTACTCATGTGCGAGTGGTTACAGTCGCTGAGAACTATTCGCACGACGTGTTGTCTCTTTCATGCGAACACGATTTTATTTGATTAAACAAAATATTTTGTTTGGAATTCATTCGTTCGTGCGAAGTCGAAAGCGGAAGAAGTCAAATTGAGAGGTATTTATTGTTTTGATGCAAATATAATTTTATAAATGGAAATATTAATAAAAATATATGTTACTTTTAGAAAATGGATTGTGATTTCCTAATTTCTTTAGTTGAGGAACAACCGCCTCTTTGGAATCAAAAACATAAATTGTACAACAACCGAAATGTTGTCAAAAAAATTTGGGCCGACATTGCAAGAAATATGAATGAGACAGGTAAGTGCATTTTTATCCTATTATTTTTTATTTTCAATTCATTCTTAAATATAAATTAAAAAATTGAACAATTTTAATTAATTAACAAAGGGCAATATTATTACTTGAAATGAAAATTTGCTATAAAAAATAATAGTATATTAAAAAAAAATAATAATAATAAAATATAATTTTAAAGATAAATTGGAGTTGTTGCAGTATTCCCCAAATTTGTTGGGTATTTCTTATGCATCATGCGTAGTAGACCTGTTGAATTGACGTACTGCTCTTGCATATTTAATTTGATTTTGTTTTAAGTTTGTAGGAATTTCATGTATTCCCTCCACATTTATAATAATATTATACAAGACCAGAAAATAGTCTCATAAAAGAATTTTTTAGTGGATATACCCCATCTTCAACTATTATTTGTAGAACATTTATAATTATGCCTGGTAAAGGCTTAAATGGTGGAACATTAAAGATGTCTTTTTCAAGGTGTTGATATAGTGCTGTTGATCTGAAAATACCACCATAAATCTGTTTGTTATGAACAATAATAAATTTATAACTCTTTAACTATAATTGAATAGTATTTTCCATAATTAAAAAAATTTGATAAGGAATTTGCAGGACATTTAGTCCTAGTGGAATATCTCATTTGCTATAAAATGTATCTGCTACACCCAATAACGTTTCCACTACTGGAAATGGCATATGTATTTTACAATATGTGTCCCAAATAGGTTTGCACGTTTCATATATGGTCATGTGAGACATACGAAAGGCAAAACTCATTGATCCAAAAGCTGCACCAGTAGCAATGTGCTTAAAAATAAAGTCATATATTTTAAAAATTAAATTACAATTTAATTGTTTATTTGAACAATTTAACAATGCGTTTTCCAAAAAAAAAATTTTTTAAATAAAATTTGTATATATTTTTTAGATGATAAAGTACGCCAAAAATGGAGGGGGTTAAGAGATACATATCGGAAAGAATTATCGAAATGTGCTCAAAAACGCAGCGGAGGAGCAACCCGCCAGCATTCTTCTAAATGGCGATACTTCAGTAGGTTGTCCTTTTTGCGGGAACAGTTTGAATCTCGTCCATCGACAAGGAATATTTTAGCTCTACAAAGCGACACTAATGAATCAGAGGTCGAATTTATTTCGTTAGACACCACTGAAAAAATTGTTGAGGATATGTCAGATGGTAACAGTGGAAGTGAATACAATAGCACTCCTAATCCACGAAAAATAAAAACACCTATTCAAGATGAAGCAATCCATGAAGCTCACATGATGCGTAAAAAACAAAAAATGAAATATTTAAAAAATAAAAGTGAACAACAAAACAACGACGACTATCACTTTGCCATGAGCATTGTGCCGTTCTTGAGGAATGTTCCAACACATAAAAAACTGGGTCTTCGGAGTCGTATTCAACAGCTAATTGAAGAAGAACTTTGCGTGCCAGAAGCGCATCTAATACATGCTCCTGTATATAATTAATAACTACCTCAAATGGAACATCATCAACATCAAAAGTACTAATAATTATAATAATAATAATTTAAGTTAATATTAGTTTTTATAAATTTCTTAGTCTGTAGTAATTTTAATTTTCTCACTTAATAATGTTTATCATTTATTTTAAGCCATAAATAAATTAAAAAATATCTTTAAAAAGATGTATTTTAAACACATTTTAGACTGGTGCCATAATGACTCTACAAAAAATATATGCAAGTAAGATCTATTCAAGTCTTTCAGGATAGCATCTTTAACTATATTTTAAATACCATCGATATTGTTACCTTGTTGGGTGATCTACAAGAATATGTGTGTAGGAAGATATTTTCTACTATTATTGTCTTTGTATCGATCTTAAACACTTCATACACTAGTAACTTACTGAGCTTTCAAGAACGACCGAATGTACGTTCCGAAGTCATTCATCAATCTCGACGACCAAGTGCCATAATGAACATAAAGCAATTTTTCAGGTAGATTTCTACGGGCTACAGCAACAACAAGAAAATATCTACTAGAATTTATTTTAAAACGTTCCATACTGGTGACTTTCTAACTCTAGAAAAAGATAATATTTGCAACAATGTATCTGCTATTATCTCTCAGAATAACATTCGTGAGCTAATTTTAAATACCCTTTATAATAATATAGAAAATAACTTTGAGAAAGTACCTGTTGGAGTCTCTCATAATGCGTCTTTGATATTATTTTAAATATCTTATATACTGCTGATTTTACAAGAGAAGGTACCTGGTAAGCGTCTCTAAATATGGTACACACACTTGAGTTTATTTTAAACACCCTTCACAATTGTGTTATTTTTGTTATTCAAGAAAATATCTTCGATGTTACAGTATATATTAGAACAGTACCTGTGAGTTTACTTAAAAATGTTCTATGCTTACAGAAACTGACATTCTTTCAAATGAACCAAATCGTTCTAAAACAGCCAGAAATACATTCGCGGGCTTACTTGTCCTTTTATACGTTGAAGCGCGGCTTATCTATGTAAAATGAACCCAAAAGTTCTTTCTACGTTATAGAAATAATGACAGTAGTGGGTGGTTAGGTCAATTGACAAACTGAATACAAAAAATAGCTAATATTAATTTTGTTGTTTCGTCACTGCTCACTATACCTACTGAAATTGTACCATACTTTGTTGCTACAGCGCTAATACCAAAATTGAAGTTTAAAAGTGAAAGTTGTAGAATACATAATTAATTTAATATCTTTAGCAAAAACATAACCGAAATACATCTATGAAAATGCAAGTAAAAACACAATCGAACAAATTTTTAAGAGCACTGCGTTATAATACAGAATCCGGGTAGAGCAACACAAACATATATTACACAAATAATTACGTATTAAAATAAATAATAGAAATAATAAGCATTTCTTTTGCTAATGGCATACAAATAAATTTCATATTTATATTTAATTTTGTTGAAAAACTGCATTTTACAATATTTATTAGTATAACTAAGTATATTAACTACTTTTGTAAACATTTCATTTACTATATGAAATTCTTACAATAATTTATACGATTTGTGTATACTATATATTTAAATCAATTAAATAATTTTTAAATTTATTGTTTATATTTAGTTTTGTATATGTGAAAAATAAAAAATTACTTTTTATAAAGCAATAAAAAATTTTTTTTCGTAAAGTAATAAAAAATTTCTTTTCGTAAAGTAATAAAAATTGAATAAATCTAACACCAAATTATACAACGGTAGGAATAAATTAAAATGTAGTATATTATATATTTAAAAGTAAGAGAGATAGTATAATATATAAAACACAAAATATTATGTATGCCAATTAATAAAATTTATAGATTAAAGATGTATTATTTTATGTAAAATTGTCTGTTTCCCAAATGTGATTATAATTGGGCGACTCGCATGTAATAGTAAACCGCTTTAATCAAACGACCTGTGATATATATGTAATGAATATAATTTGAGCACAGATCGATTGATGCTGTTATCGCTTGTAATTATTAATATTTTTAAATAGTATTATATAGTCGTGCTCGGACGTGCTTTATAATACTAATACAAAAAAAAAAACTGCATATACGTTGGTCGACTACTCGAGTACAGTGATTTCTTCTTTAATTAAAAATTCAACAATTTCTTCATCAACTTCTTCAGTTTCCAAATTATCAGTATCAATATCTGTTAAATAATTAAAACATTAGTTTTATCAATATAGTGTATAAAATACTATTTTTAAAAACTTACGATTTCTTAGCTGCAGACGTCTGCTCTTCTGTTCTTTCCATTCTTGAATACGCTTATTGCGATATTCCATAAATTGTTCGCGTAATTGTGCGCGTTTCTCAAGCAATTCTTTAGAGGCGCGTGTTAAACGCATACGATCCTTTTGTTCAAATATTGAATAGTATTTCTTCAAATTCTTCTTTATGTCCTTCTGTTGTTGTTCTGACAACAAAGTTGGTGGTCGTGGACGCCATAAATATTGTACGAAATTTTTCAAAATAGTGCGTCTGATAATACGACCCTGGAAAGTGTACATATTGAAACCAGTATCTTCTTTAACTTTCCAAGATGATACACCGGTGACAACGTAACGTCCGGTAGGGTCCCATTCTACCTCTGAAGCACGGAAGTGATCGGGTGATGCTGTTATTATAAAGTCATTGGTTGTATCAACAAATTCAAACGTGCCAGTGGTCAAGTTAGCCATTACAATGAATTGTCCGCGTGGTGACCAAAAGAGATGAGTGCATGATTTCTTTTCCAACTTTTTAACAAGTGAAGGTTTAACACCCTTATTAACTTCATAGAAACTAACGTTTGAGTTGTTTTGGTCACCGTGAATAATAGCAAATTTGTTACCAACAGGCTCCCAAGCAAATGCTAATATAAGTTCACGTATTTCAACCGAATCTACTGGAATTTCTTTCTCACGCATGTGGAAAATTTCAAAATTGTAAAACATGCCAAGGAATTTAACATCAAGTTCCTTTTTGTCTTTCTTCAATTTAGAATAACGATCAACTTTTACACAAAGATAGTCACCAGATTTTTGCCAATGCAATTTACAATCGGCGACGTGGAAAAGATTTTTATTGCGTATTTCACGTTTCTTTGGGATTTCCAAAAGTGTTACACGTGCAGGTATTTGATTTTGTTCTTCCACCCAATAGGCAATTACGTTATCAGTTGGTGACCAGGAGAATCCACGTATGCCCGAGATTTTGATCGATTTCAAATCAAGCAAGAAGAATGAAGGGGTTTCATATATGTGTATAGAGTTTTCACCCAAACGTGCTACATATTTATCATCATGCGACCAGCGAAACATTGATAAAACTGACATTCCATCAGCAACGAATGAGCGTTTCTCCGTACCAGTACGTATATCCCAAATAATGACTTTTTGGCCAGTTGGTGTTGGGCCATAGGTGACAAGGTAATTTTCGCAGGGTGAAAACTCTACAAACTGTGTACCAGGGTGTGGGAACTTTTGTATTTTTTGGAAGCTACTACCACCCCAAATTGCTACACCAGGCTTATGGAAAGTAACAACATAAGTACCCAATGGTGACCATTTGACAAATGTGTCAGTAAAGCGATCACGCGTTTCGAGCTCAGTAGGTTCAGGTAAAGTGTTTTGCCAAAATGCAACTTGTACACCACTTGGCGAATTTTCAGCAGCCACACAGTATTGATCGTAAGCATCAGCGTCATTAATGAAATTGTAAAGATCATCTTGTGTCTTGAATGGTTGTGGAGTTGGTGGTTCCCACTTCTCAGGTATATTTTCATACCTAAAAATCATAATCTTATTAATATATATATATATATATACGAATTAAGTGATTTTATACATACTTTTGAAAATCAGTGAACAAATTAACAGCAAAAGTATGATTTTTATCTAAGCGATGATTATTTAACTGCCTAACTGCTTCTTCAGCCATACCAGCATTTTTAAATTCCATAAATGCGTAGCCTTTGGTTCTCCCTTCATCATCGGTAGGATAAACAACATTCACAATTTCTCCACAATGCAAAAACAATTTTTGAATAACAGATTTCAATTTATCCAAACGTATTGGTTCTACTTTTGGTATGTTATCAACAACAACAACACTTTCGACGCCATCGGTTTCGCACGGACGCTGCGCTAGCATATCAGCTAGCAATTCTAAAATAAACAAACATAATTTTGTTTTAAAATTGCTTAATTTTTAAGTTTACTTCTATTTTCAATGATTTTATTTTTTAATCAATTAATTTCACTATTTTTTGAGGTTATGTTTTAAATTTGCAATAGCCGCAACTAGCGTGCCCATTTGGCAGGTAGTGCGCTACGCTGGCATTTACCTTCATCGGAAATATCGTCAACAAAACCTTCCGGATCTTCAAAATTTGGCTCTTCATTGTAATCACCATCATCGCCATCTCCTGCGTACTCTTCATTCCTTTTTTTAGCCATATTCAGCAGTATTTAATCTAATTTTTCACGAACACAATCCGCTGCAGTCATCGACACACGCACACAACTTATAAAAAGACTTGCCTCAAATTTTTTTTATTTGACGTTGGCAGAAATGCGATAACAAGGCAGTGAAATGTCAAAAATGAATACCAAAATTTATGTAGTAGAATACCTGTTAGAAGGTCATTTAATGAACAATTTTAATCAAATATATTTTAATAGAAATTAAATAAATAAAGATTAATTAAAAATAACATAATTGAAATCCAAATATAAATGTAAATATCTTTTAAAATAATTTTGAAGTATTCAAATATTTAATATTCAAATAGCTTGCAGTAATCTAGTACAATTTCTGCAATTGAGAACAGAGTTGCCAAAGTCGTTCCTATGAATAAATACATCATATACAAATAAATTATTTTCAGTTAATGTTAAAATTTATTTACACAATTATAATAATAAATTAATTCATTATTAAAACATATTTAAAATAGCAAATAGTAAACTTAATTTAACTTATTATATATTAAGGAAATATTTCATAGTTAATTAAAAATTGGATTGTCTTTGTTCGATTTGAAGTATAACAATTATAATAGTTTCATGCATCTATAAAAATGTTTTACTTTAAAAACTATTTTCAACAAAAGCTTTAAAGTAAAAAGTTTTTTGTTTATTTATTTATAAAAATCTTGCTTCTAATCATGTCATAACTGTTTTAAAATGAAATATTGTCTAATTTACAAAAAAAAAAAAACTGTTGATGCTATTATTATATTACAACTAAGTTCATAACTACTTACATGAATGTAATTAATTCATCTGTCACTTTCACTACATGTCTATTACTATAATACTTTAAAACAATATTATTTGTTAAATGATTCTTATTTCTTTTACTAACAATTGTTACCTTGCTGATTTTTTTTATTTCAAATTCAGCTGAATTTAGCAAATACAATAGTTTGCAATAAAACTCATACTTTGCAAAAAAACTGAAATAAATTTTTTTTACTTTTAAAACCATTTATATTAAAACATAATTATAAACATAATTTTTTTATTAGAAATTTTCAAAAAAAATTGTAAAATTATTTAATTTATGTGTATTTGATGTTACGTTAATTGCAATTTGTCAAAATGACTAGCTTCGGACCACAGTGTGGTACACTGCACGGCTAGTTTTGAATATTTTTTAATATTCAAAGAATATTTTATAATTTTTAGGTAAAAAGAAAGTGAGAGTAATCATTTAAATAAATATTAAACATTTTTCATTTACTTAAACTTATTTTATTTTACTATTTACTATAGAAATTTCACCGTAAAATTTCACATTTGAAATTGCCTGGTACTTAATGGGTTAAACACTTATTATGTGATTATGTTGAAGCTGTTTTGAGCTAGTGCACTTAAGCACTTATACTCTTTTTTAACTCGAGGTATTTTTAAAACTTCTCTTTACATCTTGACTAAATTATTGCTTATCACTTCATCAGACTAAGCAATAATTGACCTCAGGTCTGTATACCTCCCCGAAGAGCCTGTAACCATTTTGAGATTTGATAACGCGGTGTTGGTAAGTCTGTCAGTTTTGCAAATAATTTCAGGGTTCTATCCTTTATGTTAAACACCTATTTCGGTTAATTGCAATACTTTCATTTAATCTTATAAATTAATGTATTAGTCTGTTAGCTTAAATGGGCTATTATAAATTGTTTTAATGCATTTTTAATCGATTTTAGCTCAACTAAACATTTTTAAAAGAATTTTGTTTAAAAACATTTCTAGCTTACTAAAAGGAGTTTAACACCAATTTTAGTATAAAAGACCAATTTTAAACATTAGTTTTAAGCTTTGAAGGTCAGCTATCAGCTGATAGCAGATTTTAAAGTGCTCTAAATTTTTGTTTTTTAGCTCACTTAAAAGTGATTTTGAAAACTGTTTGAAAATAGAAATGTTTATATATATTTATATTTTTACTTTTATATATATATTTCTATTTTTAATTTTTTATTGTTTATTAGAAATATGTATAAAATTTATAATAAAATATATATAATAATAATAAAATATAAATTCTTTTTAAATAAAAATAATAAATTATAGTCTTTTTATTTCTATTTAAATGACCAATAATAATAAATCGGCTAATAAATTATTATATATTGTATATATTACAACTTTATATTTTATAATAATAGCTAACAGTTTATGTATAAAAATATCAAAAAACAACAGAATTTGTTGATGGTGTTCATTACACAATACACAAAATCTTGGTTCAATTGCACACTGTGGGCAACAGTGTTCATTTCTGCACACAGGGTTTGAAAATTGTCCAATTTGTGTGCCATGAACCACATACATAAACTTGGAGTTCGCTCATCTACACAAAATAAGATTTGTATTCTAGCGTGTAAGATGTGTACATATAAATAATTTTTATTGTTATGTTGATTCTCAAATTTATTTGAAGAAAATCTCTAAATGTGTGCAAAAAATTATTAAAAAAAAAAAATTAGTAATTATGTCGGCATATCAGTTAAACTTGTATATTTAAGTTTTTAGTTGTAAAGTGGAAATCAACAAATTTTTCTTTATGTGTGCACATATAGATATTTGAAGGTGTAAATGAATGTGTGTATGTAATGCAAAATAATGTAAAAAGAAAATCGAAAAAAAGAAGAGAAAATTGTAATTATATTCATATATGAAATTGAAATGTAATTCAAAAATTGAGTACATATTAAAAAAATTGCAATTCTGCGTACATTAATTGTATTTTAATAAAAAGTTAATGGAGTTTAGTCTGTGACTCTACGTCGGATATAATAAGAAAAAAATTCTGGCCTCGGTTGCAAATACACACACATACACTCGTGCACAGTAAAAGCCAAAAAGGACCCCGAATTCCACCACATCACGTATTCTGCTTAACCTGCTACCCTGCTTACTAGTGTCGGTCGGAAGTTCGTGAACATCTGAATGTCTTTATGCTTTAATCATGTTGAAATTGACCACCGACACTATACGCTACTATATTAGAATCTTTCTGATTACGAATCATGACAGAAGGACATGAAAGGTAACTTTTTCGATTCCTTAACATTAACATTCAAAATTAGAATTTAAGTTGTAAAATTTTCCATTAAAATCAAATAAAAAAAAATTAACTTCGGGTGGAGCCGAAATGTTTTTGCAACATTTCGGAGTGGATGAATGTATTGTATACAAAATATATAAAACGGTTTAGTTTTAATTTTTTAAACTTATTTATTTATATATGATTTTTCTTAACATTATTTAAAGTTTTTTTTTTTTTTGGTAAAATAACTTCTTAATAAAGCAACTACAGTTAACAATTTTCTCATTGTACAATTTTTTTAGTATCTAATTTTTTGTTGTTGCAGTAGCAGCAGCAGCAGCCTTTCCTGCTCGTTCAAAGAGAGCATATTTTGTGTCGGAACAGACACGAAAAGGACCTCAAAAATGTTCAATCAATTTATAAACTTCTAAAGTATATTGCATCCCTTCAAAAATTATAAATTCCATTTATTTTAAAAACATTTATTCTAATTCTATTATTTTTTGTATATAAAAATATTTTTAGAAAAAAATACGAATTCTCAATTATATCCTCAAAATCTATTAATGCAAAAACTGGTCTCATATGATTATAATAAAATTGATAAAAATTAATTATTTCGTTCTCGCATATTTAAAACAAGTAAAATTAGTGAGAAATTAAAATTAAAGTTTTTATTAAAAAAAAAAAAAGGGGTATATAATTAATATTTTTTATATAAAGATTTTAATTAGTGTGTAGAATGTAAACTTCATACAATATAATTCTAATCAGGAAAGATATATATAATCCAAACATCATTTCTAATAAAATTATAAAGTTTTTTCTATATAAAAACAGCAAACTATATATTTTATACAAAGATATTTATTAGTTACTGTGTCAGGAAAGATATATATAATCCAAACATCATTTCTAATAAAATAACAAAGTTTTTTCTATATAAAAACAGCAAACTATATATTTTGTACAAAGATATTTATTAGTTACTGTGTCAGGAAAGATATATATAATCCAAACATCATTTCTAATAAAATTACAAAGTTTTTTCTATATAAAAACAGCAAACTATATATTTTATACAAAGATATTTATTAGTTACTGTGTCGAATTCAGATTTAATACATTAATTCTATTCAAGAAATATATATACCATCCAAACATCGGTTCTAAAAAACGTTGTATATAGAAAGATATATATAATCCAAACATTGGTTCTAAAAAATATTTTATTCTGGTATATAACACATTTGAAAAATAATTAGAATTGTAAAAGAGCGTATATTTATATCTATGCTAAGCAAAGGCAGTCGAAGGTCTTATTCTTATAAAGATCCCGCCCCACAGAAGTGGTTAGTATTCAACACATCTGTGAAAAATAATCACAATTATAAAAGAGCGTATATTTATATTTTCGCTAAGCAAAGGTATTAGAAGGTCTTATTCTTTTAAAGATCCCGCACCACAGAAGTAGTTAGTATTCAACACATCTGAAAAATAATCACAATTATGAAAGATCTAATATTGATATCTTTGCTACGCAAAGGCAGTAGAAGGTCTTATTTTTATAAAGAACCCGCCCACAGAAGTGGTTAGTATTCAACACATCTGAGAAAAATAATCACAATTATAAAAGAGCGTATATTTATATCTTCGCTAAGCAAAGGCATTAGAAGGTCTTATTCTTATAAAGAAGCCGCTTCACAGAAGTGGTTAGGTTTCTCCGCCTTGATTCTCGTTGATTTGAATTTAAATCCAACCCATTCCCTAATCCATTTTCACTCTTAAATAATCATCTTGCCTTTCACACCACTTATAACTATCGAAATTCTAATTCATGTATTCGTCTTGTGTTTCCTTTTATATTACCAGCTTTATAGATTCGGACTATAACAACATTTTTATATAGAATTAAAGAATTGGCGTTTCTGAGCAGAAAAATGATTAACCTACACTTTTCTTAGCGATACCATTTAAATCAAATAGGACCATCTAATTTGACCAAATGTGCCTATCTAAAACAGAATGATATTTATAGTCACAATTTATATGATTCTATTCTATACCGATCTATTATTTAGTTATATTTATCTTCAAAAAATATATAAATAAAATTTGGTGCACACTGAAAACTTGAAGACTGCAGGTTTTAAGATCAGATGCGGAACTACTTGACTTCTTGTTATGGACGAAAGTCTGCAATAAAAATAATTTTCTATAAGCCTAAGAAATGTTTTCTTCATGAATGAAAGCATATTCCGGAGTTTCAAGGAGTTTCAAATTCGTGAAGTGTAAAGTCGTTTATCCACGTATTCAGAGCTATAGTTCGCGTTAAAGGTGGCTCTATGAAGAATTCAAAAAGGAATTCAATTCGGAAAAAAAATTATTTCTAATTTAGTTTTATATAACTTCATAAAGATTATATGCATTTGTATATGACGAACATTGATATCTTTACGATTTTAACCTTAGCAAAGAATAGTTCCAGAACTTTTACGTTCCACTGATTGTATTCAGCTGCAACAAAGTTTCTATTAAAGTTATGACATACCTATTGTTTTTTGGTTGGGTATAATGTTATTAACATATAATAACGGACTCTATTGTTAATTAATTAAAAGTCAAGGCTTAGTTTTTCAATGTTCATGAAATTGTTCCTGGAATGCTTTTTATATGTTATAGGTCTATTATGTTTTTGCAATAATTTGATATGGTTTAACTATAAAACATTTCGTTTTTTTAATCGCGATGTAATCCATGTGGAGACTTTAATAAGTCGTTCTAATTAAATTTGTTTAGTATATTTTTTTAGGTTCACACAAGCCTTTAACAATATATATAATATTTCTTTATGTCTTTAGTCTTATTTTTTAATAAGATTTGTTTAAAAATAATTGTGGTTGATAAAATTAAGAAACTATACTACGAGGTTTTCTGAAAGACAATTGGAACTATCAAACTTATGAAATATATTAATATATATATCATAGTAACTGACTTGATAAGAATCTGTTATTTGGAAGTAGGACTATCCATTTTGTGGTTCGAAAGTAAACATACATAAAACGCATTTTTGTTTAAAATTTCTACCAATTTTTTTTTTTGGAATATATTGTTTGGATCTAGCTGTTAGGTGTGATGTACAACTTCATTCAAAGCACTGCTCTCAAAGAAGATATTACAATACTGAATTCATAATTGTCAGTAGCTTGTCGGCCCATATTTGTCATAGTTCGATCATTACTTAATGGATATTTATTTTCTGAACATCTAGAGTTTGAAAAGATTGTCCGCCTAAACAGAATCATTTTGGTAGCTAATTCATTTCATCATAAGATGAAATTACACGCTTAAAAGGTTCTCGTATCAAAAACTCATTAAGCCTTTATGGATTTTGGATTTTGGCTTGTGGCATCATGAAACCACATATCTTCCTTTAATTTCTCATCAATATAATTGATGGTCATGTGCTTGTTGCGATCAGAATTAAGGTCTAGGATTACACTTTCGGTATTTTTTAAAAATGAACAGGTTTATTCTACTTCCACACATATAGTAGTGCTTCAGCATAGAATAGAATTTTACGACTGAAATGGTTCTTCGACATCTATTTGTGAGTTTTCACTGTGCCTTAAGCGAAAATTTGATTCGTTGACACATGAAATTTGTTATATGTCGCTGAAAAAATGTTGCCAAATCAGATCCATGGAATGGATAAAACTATATAAGTTTTTCAAATCTTTGCAGGCCGAAAATTATAAAGCATAGGTTTAGTTATTAGAAGCAATATTATATATTGTGGTAAAAATACTTGATTGATTTTTCTGGTAATATTTTCTCGTTTTAAAAACTGAAGGAAAAAATTGTTAGCACTACTAACGGCAGGAGCTGTCTGTATGCTCCAATGTTTTAATAATCATATATTCATATCTATGAATAAAAAATATATGTTATCTTTAATATACAACCCTGTTAATCCCTATAATAAAACCAGTTAGAATATTCTTTTTTTAGGAAAGGTCATATAAATCAGATTGCGTTTTATAACATATGGAATACATAAATTGAAATAGATACAATTTATAAGATTCATCAGGGTCCGATAAACATCTACCTGGTTGTCAGCACTACGGCACAAACTCATAGTTCTTATTTTTTATAAAACACAAGGAAATTTTTTTAATCCTACAGACTATTTTATCAATAAATTTCAGTACATTTTATACGCCTTCTTATGTTTAGTGTTTTTTTCTTAACAATGAGCATAAAAAATGAATGACCGACATATACTTTTGCCGAAGTGGTTTCTGCAATTATCTTTAGATGAGAGATGGGACTTATAGAGTGCAAGTAATGCACACAACACTATACATTTTGAGGATATGAATGCTCAAATATCACGGGTAGGTTTTTAGTTTATATATATCTTAGGTTACTTTCAATCAAAGACTTGCAATTTTTGAAGTGCACAATATCTTATGACGATATTGCTTCAAATTTTAAATATAGCACGTAAGGTAGCTTACGGGTATTTCTTCCTACACGGTTCATATCTATTTTTATATAACAAAGCTGCTGCTCTTTTACCAAAGCGAAAAGCAATCAAAACTGAAAATGGTGCATATTTTATTTCATTTTTGCAACGATAATAACTGAAATCCTATAAACAGATTTACAAAAAATTTTTAAAAATAAAATAAAATAAAAGTTGATGGTTCATTTGAATTCTTGAAGTTGTATACAGAAATTTATACAGAAATAGCATTTCAAATTGTTGATGTCAAATTTTAGTTTTTATTTTTAGTTATAAAAATAAAGTAATACCCCTATAAAAAAATGAACGGTTTAAAAATCTGACTTAATATACTCTTTGGCAAGAGTTTTTAAGGAGGCCAAGGTTCACACTGGACTGTACAAACAAGAAGAAAACAGTTTTCAAAAATTACTTGATAATTTATAAATAAATAATAAATTTAAATAATTTATAAATTTATATAATTTATAAAGAAATACATAACACTTGCACTACAAAATTGTATATTTGTTATAGCATTTTCGATTGGTGAATCTGGATTCAATCTAGACTTACTTTCGATCTAATAAACCCTGTTACACAAACGAACATTTTTGGAGTAATCTAACATTTTTATGGTTTTGTTAGTGAGCATTTATATTTTTTATAAATACATATGTCGAATTAAATCACATTTTACCTGTCACTTCATATAAAACTACTGTTGATTTCAGTGTAATTCTGCTACTCTGACAAAATATTTAGAGTGTTTGAAATTAATCACAAGAGTTAAACATTTCGCTCGAGATTTACCAATCGAAAATGAAAATTACACTAAAAGGGAATCTCGATTGAAAAAGTTACCCTAAGTTGCAGTATATCTTACTACTGCTGTCAAGGTATATATCCAATCAATAATTAAGTTATAAAATTTTAAAATTTTCATTGTAATCTATTTACCTTATTTAGTGAAATAATATTGAGAATGAAATCTTCTGCACTTATTTATTTTTAAGCACATGTAATCATAGAGACAGTCCTCAACTTAACTTCAATGTATAAGTTGCAACTGTAAAAAGTAACAACTACTCAGTAGTAAAGTAGTGGTAAAAACCACTTTATTACAGATCACGAAAACTGTACTAAAAAAACAAAAAAAAAATCATTAATAATTTTTGTAATAAGCATATCTTTAGTTAGAAAGATACACCTAATTGGCGGAGGTACTGTGATACTAGAACGGACCATTATTTGGCTCAAGTGGGCTTTGGGCACAAGGCTGCCACTCCAGCTAACCTAATGTAACCAGCAGAGGCCACGTATAGACCTGATATCATTAAGAGTCATTAAAGTTGGTTAGTTCAGATACATATTACTTTAAGATATTTCTGTATTTGTGTTGCAACCAGACAGTATCACGTTAACTACTCAGCTGAAGTTCTTTTAAACAAAAATGATTTAGTTAGAAGATAGATAGAATAGGAGTTCGATAAGTTGCCATTCCAGAAGTATCCTACGTTTTGTAACTTGCGTTATATAGGAAGTCATTTTTTCATTTAATTTGAACGGTGTTATTATTTGATCTAATAGTTTTGCCATTGATGAGAGATCGGAAGAGGCGAAAGACTGTACTGTCAGCCAGAAAGCTCAAAGCTATTATTTCTTAGAAATGCAAGTACTGTTACAAATTGCTATCTCAAAAATATTCGTTCATTGAAATGCTCGTAAATATTCGTATGAGATAAAGTCGATCTCTCAGACCAAGCTAAAAACCTAAAAGAAGTTTCAATAATGTTTTAAACTCAAATAATGACCCGTTCTAGTACTATAGGATTAATGTTTGCACATGCGCAGACTAGAGTTAAGCAATTGTGCATTAGATATAGATGAACCAACCTGACAAAAAATTTTGCTAAGTCCCTAAATTTTATAGGTTAGATCAGTAAGAAGAGGGGTCTGAAGATTTTAGATCTTCTTGTAAAAAATTGAACACAGAAATATACGGTGAAGCACAGTTTCCTTCTCATCCGCAGAGTCACAATCTCGACAAAATTCATGTCTTTTATCACACAGTGACTCGTCTGCATTGATACCATTGATACTGATGTTAACGTGTTGAGGAAGTTACGCTCTAGTTGAAGTAGTTGAAAGATGCATTTTTTGTCTAGTTCGGATTAGGTTAATCTAAAAATCTAACATCAGAATTTGTCTGCACAATTTTGCTTGGTATTGTTCAGGTTATTTTGTTTGATTATCAGTTTAACTACTGCAAGTGGGACGCCAATATTTAAGAAGTAAATATCAGGAAGCAGTGTGCCTGCCTTGGCAAGATCGTTCGCTCTATAGTTGTACGAGTAACCTATGTGAGTTGGACATTTGAATTTATATTTAAAAAAATTTCAAAAGAAAAATTTAAAAATATTTATTTTTATTAATATAAATAATACAATAAAAAATAAAAACAATATTTTAAATAAGGTTTATCAATATATACAAATAATAGTATAGTATATTGAAATAACTATTATTTCATCAGCTTTTTATTTCTTATTATTATTCTATTATATTATATTATTCTTATTATTTTGTATATATTATATGTTAGTACATATATACACACAATATTGATGGTGCTCATTGTATCTTATAAGGTGTTTGACGTTTTTTGCCTTATTTTCAAAATGATAATGAGGAAGTTAAATACTTATGGGTAAAATTTTAATTATTAATTTATTAATAAATTAAAAATATGCAATAACTTTTACTGATATAATTTATACATATTATACATTGTATGTATATATATATATATATGTACATACAATGTTACTTGTCTTTTTAATACACATGCATTTATAAAACGATTTTGTTTATTGCTCCACAATCACTTAGCGATAGATAGAATGGAAAATGTAAGGGAAAATGAGTCAGTGTGTCATTGAATTTCAATAATTCAATATATAAAATCGGACTCTCCATTTCCGTTCATTAATAAACAAAAATAAATTAAAATTCAAAACATTCACGAGTTCAACTGAATTGTGAATTGTGAATGAAGAAGAAATTGCGCATACATAAATATCGTTTTCGATTCCATGCTCCATTAAGGGTACACTCCATTCACCATATATACAATATATTCGTATTAACCGTAATCTTCATTGAAATAATATAAAATATAAAACATGAAGAGCAAATAATCTGCCGAGTCTTTCATGTTATACATACATACATGCGCATACATGTATATCTATTATTTTTTTTTTTTCGTGTTTTTTTTTTTTTCATTTATAGTACCAAACACATTTATTCATTTATAGTTTTAATAGCAAAAGTTAAGAATGAATGTGCAGCAAAAAATATTATAAATAGTTTGATATGTGCTGTGAGTATGTGATCGCATAAACATTTATATTCCACATTCAACTTTCAACATTCAAGAAGACAATACTATCGATAGAATTGTATAAAGAATAGAGCCCGTCGTACGTACGTACGTACGTACGTACGTTCATTCGTAGATATGTAAAAAAGTACAAAGACCACAGACTTTTTGTATTTTTTAGCCAAGTAGTGTCAGTGAACACACCCACATAATAATAATATATATATATATTTATACTTTTTTTTTGTTTTGTTTTTATTTTATTTTGTATTGTAAATGTCCAACGTCGAAAGTGACATCATTTTAATGTCGATATTCCTTCACTATAATACAAATATTTCTATAGTTTTATTCTGTTTAGCATAAGATACAAAAAATAGAAAAAACAAATGAATAAATATTACTAAAACTATGCTTATTCATAAAAGAAAAACTGCCCTGCCCGCCCTCTGCACCATTTAGCACCACGACTATTTGCAAATAGTGTAGAAGAAAGCAGCACCCACAGTTCCTTGACGTCTCCGTTCAGTTCAGTTTGTGGTGGCATATTCATGCGGTCAATCATTCATTCATTAAACACTTTTAATTAATTTCATTGAAAGTCCTCAATGTTCGTCTATTGTCAGGGGAAATTGTCAAAGTAGTATGAAAATAATTTCTTCTCTTCAATTAATTTGTTTTAAATTTTTATACTTATTAAAAGTTTACTTATTTAAACTTTAAATTATTTTCATATAAATTTTTATACAGCACTTATACCACACTATACCACAGTATTAATATTTTAAATAATTTTAAAATATTTTGAATATAAATATATATTTATTATTTGCATTTAATTTATTTATTAAAATTAAACTTATATACTTTCAAAATATTTTTAAATATATGTTTTTATTCTATAACAAAATTTTTTTATTTCTAATCCTTTATTTTAAATTATTTCACAAGCTTTTTAAAAATATATAATTTTTTATTTATATAAAGAGGTTTTCGAACAGAAATGAAACAACAACAAAAATTTATTTTTTATTTATTTTATAATGTATACAACATTATATTACATTATTTCACAAATTTTTGTTTTATATTAAAATTATTTTAATATAAATATATGTTTATATCTATATCTATATCTTCAACTACATCTACATCTTCATCTATATCTTTGTTTATATCTTCATCTATATCTTTATTTATATCTTCACCTTCATCTTCATCTATATCTATATCTATATCTTCATCTATATCTATATCCATATCTATATCTATATTTATAAATATATTTATATCTATATCTATATCTATATCTATATCTATATCTATATCTATATCTATATCTATATCTATATCTATATCTATATCTATATCTATATCTATATCTATATCTATATCTATATCTATAAACATATGTATGTTTATTTATATCTTCATCTATACCTTCATCTATACCTTCATCTATATCTATATCCATATCTATATCTATATTTATATCTATATTTATATCTATATCTACACCTATATCTATAGATATATATATATCTATATCTATATCTATATCTATATCTATATCTATATCTATATCTATATCTATATCTATATCTATATCTTTATCTATATCTATATCTATATCTATATCTATATCTATATCTATATCTATATCTCTATCTATATCTATATCTATATCTATATCTATATCTATATCTATATCTATATCTATATCTATATCTATATCTATATCTATATCTATATCTATATTTATATCTATATCTATATCTATATCTATATCTATATCTATATCTATATCTATATCTATATCTATATCTATATCTATATCTATATCTATATCTATATCTATATCAATATCAATATCTATATCTATATATATATATATATATATCTATATATCTATATCTATATATATATCTATATCTATATCTATATCTACATCTATATCTAATCTATATCTGTCTATATCTGTCTATATCTTCATCTATATCTATATCGTCTTATATATATAAGACGTAACTTTTATAATTTTATTCACTATTCTATTTAACAGTTCATCATTATATTTAGTTTTCTATTTAAAATTATTATTAATGAATATACGTCTAACCAAGAGATAAAGATAAAATTTTATATTCGGTCTATCTTAAAAATATGAAATGTTGCTTATCTACTATGCTATTACTTGGTAGTCTCTATGTATTATTAGTTCTTACTTTCTTAAATATCTATCTGCCATGACCGTCGAGAATAGATGTATCTCTTATATACATTATTTATGGTCACCGTCCTAAGTTTAAACTTATCTGTGCCATCATAATGAGCATATTCCTAAGTTAAATGAGCCCGTCTTTCTGTAATATGGGAAGTATTGATGAAAAAGAGTTGATAAGTACCCACCATACATGGGTACTTAATATTTTTTTTAAAACTATCAAACTATCATATTATAAAGGGTCTGCTGTTATGTTCCGGATAGTCTTGATGTCCGGATTATGATATACTTTGCAATTTTTTCAATTATTAAGACTTATTTTAAATATTTATTTCAATATATAGAGTTTGTAATTCTATATATAGTATCCCCAACATACATTTTTTATTGTCTGGGTGCTTTTTAATTTATCTGTGGGGTCATAATGAGCACATTCCTAAGAAGCTTAATGAGTTCGCCTTTCTGTAAGATGGGAAGCCACCGGTTCCAACCACTTTTTTTTAACTCTATCATGACTTATAAAGGGGTATAATTTTATCTTATGAATGAATGATTCTCACTCTAACTCTTAACTCTAGTTATTAATTTATTTAAAATCCTTGTCTATATATAGTCAAATTTGTAAAATATTTTTTTATCATTTATAGCATAAGTGGATCTGGGTGTAAATTTTCAATAATTTGCTTTGAAATGCAAGTTTCCAGTTTGTGTATTGTTTTCGGTTAAAAATTAATGCAACACTATAACTAAGAGGTTAGGAAAAATCAATTGCGAACGCATAAAATGTATCTTGAAATCAAAATTTGTATTCCTGTTGCCAATTGCATTTGTACTACCCCACGACGAATGCCTTGAAATTCGTTTATATTTTCTGATCTCTGTAATGAATGAATTTGCTGAGCTTCACGAGGCATTTATTCGATTCGTATTACCAAAATTGTTTATATATACATATATTGGGTGGGTGGTGATTATAGTTGTTTTTGTTGTGATTGTACATGTATCTTTACATATATATTTCTATGCTGTTGTTGAAAGCATAGAATACACAACATTTGTGGTTCATTCATGATTGTTGTACAAGGTTGGGAATTATGTACATGTCGAAAGCTTTTGCATTCGGTCTTTTTACGAGTCTCGCACCCAATGTCGTCGCACATTCGCTCTCTAGCGCTCTCCTATTGTGTTGTAGTATTTTTTTTTTCTGCATAAGTTCTCTACAAAATGCCCAATTTCTGTCAAATTTGTATTTTAATGTTACCATATAAAAATATGCTCAAATATAATATACATTTGAATGCCACTATTCATGCAAATAATAAAGACGCTTTCGTTTTTAAGGACTTTTACCTCCTGACGTCTTCACGAAACACGCAGACGTTACAGAGATGTTACAGGAGGCTCTTTGCACTGAAATTCTTTACTTCAGGTTATGAAGGACCTGAGTTGCATGCAGAAGATTTTAGTGGTTATTTTTATGAAATCTTTTTTTTTTTCTTGAGTTCATAAACACAACTTGTTGTTATTATTTTTCTATGAATAAGAAAGTATATATTTCTTGGATAGACACAAGAATATATAATTTGATTTTATGTACAATATATATATATATATATATTTTTCCATTCTTTTATTTTTATTTATTTATTATTTTATTTTTTTATTATATTTGAAAGCTATTCAAAAGTATTTTAATACTTAATAATAATAGTAGATTTTTTTTTAATTTTTGTTTATTTATTTATTTCTTTATGTGTAGTTTACTATACATTTTTTAAATCTTTAATTTCTTAAATGTACAAATCATCAAGTAAACCTATTCAAAGTTAACTTTTGCAACTTAATTAAATTATTCAAACATTCAACATACATTCACTTGAGTACCATAAAAACTCCTTCACAAATTTTTGCACCCAAAATGCTCCTTTCCCCAATTCTCTCCAAAAGCTTTTTTCGATAAATTTATAGATTTTGCATTGAGGCAGGTTTTCGTTTATAAAATTTGTTAAAATATTTCTCTTTGGCTGTGGTAGTTTTTTCTCTAATATAAATTCTCAGGGATTTCTGTTTGTCCCGTTTTGAGAATGGAATGAAGTGTAGGACTACACCCTTACGAATTCTTGTTTATTCATTAAGGGATTCAATTTTGTTTGTGTTGCTTTTTTTATTATTGTTGTTATGTGGTGTACTACATGATTTTTTTTAAATATAAAACATAGACATTTATATATATTTATATATATATAAATGTATATTCAATGCATATAGACATTTTTTTTTTGGAATTGGTTTTATATGAAATTTTCTTAATAGTTGAAAATAATGTTGCATGAGTACAGAGTAAGTCTACCGAATATATTCAGTATTATAATATACAATATAAACAATTCATCAAAAGTTAAACGCATTATTTTGTAATTTACATTAATAACAAATATATAAAATGATTAAATCCCAAAGAAATACTACGGGAACATTAGGCTTTATAGTTGTTAATAGTTTAAAAATGTGTGGCTTATATTTTTCTTTAAAGGTAATCCAATATTTTATAAGACTATTTTAAGCGGTACTATGAACCGTTTCTGACTCTTATTGTTGTCTACGTATTGGTTCCCTTGCGGTTAAAGGGTTATAAGGGGTCCCTAGATGATGCATGCCTGTCGTAAGATGGAAATCCCGACGCCATTCCGACACTGTTTGAAATGTGAATAGTGAGTTTTCCCACTTGCGTTACCCGGCCGAAGATGTGAATCTGGTACCACGGTGGTCGGGTGCTCGCAGCTTCGGCTATTCTGACCAACTGAGTTTGGCAGTGTCTTGGTGTCTGTGGTTAATACCCAAACTTACGCGGGAAGAATAATTGTATTTTACTTTAATTTGGTGTAGAGTTGCGTATTCACACTGGGTGCTGTGATCCAAAGATCAGCAGAAGTAGGATCAGCTTTGCTCCTTATTAAGAGAAAAGTTATGTCAAATACAAAACTTCTATTGGTGCCAGAAAACTTCTATTCATTGATATTTCCAAAGGGGCGTTTATCGGTGCAATATTTTGATATGTCGTTTGTGATATTAAGTCTTCAGAGGGAGGTACCCACGCTAAACAACACTGGATTCTGTCTACGTCCCGGAATAACTTGTGTGTGTAGAGGGCCATGTGCCATTTATTCTCTCAACAACAAACATTCACTGTGATTAAAATAAACTAACTATCGATATATATAGCTTGCAGATTTTGAACCAAATGCAAAGGTCATATATACTAGTTTTTAAATTAAACCTATAGTTTGAAATATCGAATATCGAAATCACTTTATAAATGTATACAGTTTACAGCATTACAAAATGATTAATTTATAGTAGTTTAATATTAGTAAACAGCTTGATTTATTACAAGCCTAAACCTTACGAATTAATTAAACTTTTAAATTTTTTACAAAATCTATTTATGTATGTGATATCAATTAAGACTAGACCTGCACTAATCAATTAAGTAGGTATGATATGATTCAAAATCATATCTTTAATTACTATTTATAGACAACATGCTGATATTTTTAATGTCCATGTGTAAAATCATACCTGATAACATAGATTGGCTATAAATATCAAAGCAGTTACACATTATTCATTACAATAGGAAGCCTCTGATTTCAGAGACGATAATGTTATGAAGTCTATAAACATCAAAGCAGGTGCACATTATTCACTACTATAGGAAGGCATGATTTCAGAGGCGATAATGTTATGAAGTCAGTTGTGTCAATAATTAGTATTCCCGTTGTAACTTCATTGCTCTCAAGAACAGTAAAATAAGACAAGTAAATATTACACCTAGACATAAAAAGTTATCTAAGTTAATGGCTAACCTCATAACTAATAAAAAAGGAGTGGGTCTTGAGTTTTCCATTACAAAGCATATAAGTAAAGTAACTTTAAAGTATCTCTAATATCATAATAAATAAAAAGTTGATCATTTTATTCGCAAAAGGTATGGTTCTCTTTAGTTATATATTAATATCTGACCATTACTAAACAAAAACTCAAATATTTCTTTAGTCAAATATATTAAAACAATTCAAATGTTTCTGTATTGTCCTCTAGAGAGTTAAATATTTTATCAAACAACTAGTAGCGAAATTTAATACAAAGCAGAACTCTATACAATGATGTAATAAATATTTTTCTAGAAATTCTTTTCTAACCACTCCTAGTAAACCATTGATAAAAGTTATAGTTTATTAAGTCAACTGGGCACAGCTATTTTAATTCCTGTTAATATATAACACTTTCGGAGTTAACTCTTTGTCTGGAGAGTTCCAGGCTCTGTTACTAGACATATAAAATTTTTTTTTAAATTTAAATTATCTTCATAGAATTAAATAATTAATAAATTATGTTTTATAGAAGAGGTTTGTAATATTAATATAAATTTCTTTAAACCTCTTGCGAAAAAAAACTTCATCAAGATGAAAACTATTCACATTGGGTCCCGGTAAGAATTTGCTGAATCTGCATGTCAATTGATGCGAATTCGATAAATAAAATAAAAGTAAAAATTCAAATAATATTGAAATTTGAAACAGAATATTTTATAAATTATTTTCTGTGTGTTCTATTTAATTTTATTAAGCAATATTTCATTGCCTTATGAAAAGGCTTCAGATTTTGCTGAATTTCATTATTTCGCGTATTTGTTTTATTGCAGCTCGAAACCTTGCATGAGTAAAGTGCAAACTGCAGCACTTTTATGAAAAGCGTGGGGTATAATTCATTTAGCGAATGTTGCGATGATTTTCACGAACATGTATCTACAAAGGGATTAGGTTAAATTAATAAAATATTGATTGTATTATAATACACAAGGTTTCAAGTGTGAAAAAATGTAGTCGTTTTAATTAAATAAACACTGAATTTTCAGTCTTCAGTGTTAAATATCGGTTTTTATGATTTTGATTCAATTAAACAGTACAATTTATCAGTAAAAATATACCTTGGTAATTTGGAGTGTTATGCTCTTCATACACAAAGTGTAAAAAATATAATTTAAATTTATTAATGGATTTGCAATGCAATGAAAAAAGCATTTAACATTTCAACCAAAAACAGTTGCTTCCAATTGACCTGATCAATTGGAACCTTGAAGATAAATAACCTCAGCTGGTTATATACATGACAATTGGGTGATTCATGCTTCTTAAAAATAGAATCCTAAACTTCCTAGTCTTGTCAAAAATCAACACTTCCACCACTTGACGGCGTATGTCAACAATTCCCACACAAAGTGCAAAATGCTTCTTGAAATACTGCATAACCAGTTACTGCTAAAATGGTTTACGTGCAACACAGATGGATATCTAGATAGCGCCATGGGTAGTGGAGTCCAAAAAAGTGTTAAAATCACTTATAAGCATAAAGCGCTTGAGAAAAACTAATAGATCGACGAATTATAGACGGGCTTAATTGAGATTAAAGCTCACGATAGTCTAAAAACGATACAACCGTCCATACGGCCGTTTTCCATGCTTTACTGAACATTTGAAGAAATGTTGGTAGAGATGTTAGAAATAATATCAGTTAGGTCAAATACCAGATTTATGCATATGTTTTTTTCCGGTTTTTTTTTTTTTTTTGGTAAAAAAAAACACGTAATTTCCATTAGAAATTAGTTTTTTTTTATTCACGTTTTTTGCAATGAAATATTTGTCAAGCCATTTTCCAAGTTCCTTGGAAATGGCTCTCTTCACCTCTTCCCATTTATTCGAAGAGGTGATAGTTAGTTGGGGCCAGGTTAGGGAAATACGGAGAATGCAAAAGAATTTCTCTTCTAAACGATTCCAAGGTGCCTTTTATTGGTTTTACCGGATTTTTCCATTTCGGGTTTGGGTTGTCCGCCGAAAACGATAAAAAGGGATTTACAGCAGAAAGGAAAATGCTTGATGTAGAAACCTTTTATGAAAATTATATTATATTGACATTATGAAGGTTAGTTATCAATTGCAATAACTTAGCTTCTATTTATCTAAATGTTATTTAATGTTGGTAATAGCTCAGTAAAGGATATACTTCACTGATGAATATAATTGCTAGTAGATGACTTCACTACAAGTATCTAATATTAGAAAATTCAGTTTAATTTGAACACACTCAACCTTTCCCTTTTTAACTTTCTGCCAAAGTTCTTGAGAATCTATTTAGATATGCATTCATGCATTTTTTGTTTACGTGACCCATAATGTTTCTACGAACATTTTGCAAAAACTACGATATAAAAACTTGGTTATAAATGAAATGGTTATTAATATTAATTTATAGCTTTCGAAAAGGATTTTTTTTTATATAATGTAACGTTTAGATTTTGCAATTCACAATCCATTATTCCACGAATTCGAGTTATTTTCATTTGGACTACGCGTTTTCATCGAAATCAATCTTCTATTTCATAGAAAACGTTTTCCATAAAAAATTTAGGGAGATAAAAAAAACTTTATTTCATGTTTCCACATTATGTTAGCAAATTGCATTAAATATACTAATTTTTATTTTAGTATAAGTTTCATTTTAAATTAAAATCAATAACGAAAAAATTAAGGTTCTGTTTACTACGCGTAAGTGAAGACAGAACCCGTCTAGTGTGAAGATATGGTAGAGGTATGGTAATAAACTGGGAGGATAGCATTAAATATTTCGGCATCGCATTGGACAAATGATTCACATGGTTTAAACATGTTCAACTGAAAAGAATTAGCTGTGCCAAAATTCTTCATCACCTCCAACCACTATACAAAAATGAAAATCTGAATGCTAAGAACAGGAAGCTGATATATACCCAATTATTCGTCCGTCACTTCTATATAGATGTGTAGCGTTTAACGTTTAAAAGCCTCAAACATTGCTATTCGCCAGCTGGAAATTGCACAAAGTCAGGCTCTGAGAAGACTTTTCAAGGTACCATTGTACATTAGGACGAATGACACCCTCAGGGACCTCAAGATTGATCCGATCAAAAAATATATAAAGGATATAGCCCTGAAATTATTTACGAAAACTGACAGACTTATCAACACCACGTTATCGAATCTTAGAATGGTCACAGGCTCCTCGGGTACTTATGCAGATCTGAAGTCAGTTATTGCTTAGTCTGATGAAGTGATAAACAATAATCCAGTCAAGTCCTAAAGAGGGGTTTTGAAGATACCTCGCAGTTAATAGAGAGTAAAAGTGCTCAAGCGCACTGGCTCAACTAGCTTCAACATAATAAAATAGATTTTCATTTAATACATTTGATTTTTATTGTTATTTTTTTTGCGTATTTCATGGCGAAAAGACAAAACAATTCATTGATAATAATTCTATTAGAAATCCTTATACCATCCCACAAAATAATCATTAAACCTTATTAATCTTATAGTCTCATTCAAAGCTATTATATTATTTTGTTACCAGAATATATTTTTGTTTTATAACGACTAAAAAAAAAATATTCATATTTAATATTTAAAGATGACCTTTAAAAAGGATAGGATTTTAATATCCTTTTTTATGCTAGCCCTCATTCATTGATAATCTAAAATGCCACCTCAGGTTTCACGTCATTCATTGAAAAGTTGAACAAGCTAACTTGTCCGCTATCAGGGACACACTGTGCACTGAAAGAAGCTTAACGTGAATGAAAATAGAGGATATTTAATGCATGTTTATGTATGTATTTATGCATTTGTATATATATACGTACACATATATAAGTTATATATATACATATATATGTATGTACCTTATTTATTATAATTTTGTTAAAGTATTACTATAGGTAGTTGTGTGCTGATGGTTTATAATTCATTACATTTTGGTTTGTGCGCTTGTCGAATATATGGAAGCTAACAACTTAAACAGTGGAGTCCTTGACATGTATGCTACACACCCATCCGCTATTCATGACGTTCATAAAACGCTTCAAATAGCTCCAAATGCAGTAAAACCCAACCCAACCCATCCCAACCCCAATCCGTAATGAAAATAAAAAATTTCTGAATGGTTGGTAGTGTGTCGCCAGCAACGAAACTAGGACAATATGCAGATAAATACATATTCATATAAACTCATACATATATAAACAGTGGCATATACGTATTATGCTATTTTCCAGTACTCCACAAGTAGCACCTATACAGATACAAAACAGCAAGTTACATCCGCAATGAGACACAAGGCAACATGTTTTTATTCAATGAAATATTTAACATTAAACATAAGAAACTCCCGAATATTCAGAAACTCTAAAAAAAAGTAACCATAAACTTGCGCGTTGCGCAAACTTTAATATTGGAAGTGACAGAAAAAAGAATCGACAACTCCATTCATAAAACCAACCCTGAGTTGGTTCGAATACTGTCTACTGAACGCTACTGGAATGTGTAATGGCTTACTTCTATTTGGGTTTATGCAGGGAAGTTATGTTACTTTCCCTCAAATTCGACATTGTTTTTCATTCACCTACTAAACGGATAAAGCGCACGCCCTGCTTGGTTTATTGGTTTTATGACAGTGAAGGACTTTGTTCTTGTCTGCCTTGGCTGAGGATGTTTGCTACTACAAGCACCGAAAGAGTTGAGTTCAATTTGAGAAAATACTTTAACGATTTTTTTTTTCAATGCGTTTACAGTAGAATTTAAAAAGCTTGTATTTTAACTTTAACGAACCTTAAAGTTATTTATAGTTATTCCTCTAGAAAATGTCTAAAAGGATATTATATATTTTTAGTAAAAATGTTTCTTCTTACTTGGTAGCTGACTAAAAATCAATATTATTTCTTTTTAAGGAAGCTACATACTAGGTGGATTGATAAATACCCAGCCTAAGTAATAAAAAGCATTTCTTTTGAAAAAATATATTTTATCGACACCCTGAGTCCAACGATGCGATTTATAAAGGCCTTCAAAATATACCTCAGTTTCCCATTCCACTTCATCATTTAATGCAAATCTCTTTCCCTGGAGCAATCTTTTCAAGTTTGCGAACAAGTAATAGTCACTGGAAGCCAATTCTTGAGAATACGGTGGGTGAGGAAGCAATTCGTACTGTAATTCATTTAATTTTACTATGTTTTTCATTGACATGTGAACGAGTGCGTTATGCCACTAGAACAAAATTTTTTTCTTTGATAAATGTGGTCACTTTTTCTTGATTTCCTCATTCAATCGATCCAGTAGTATGCAATAGTAGTCTGATGTTATTGTTTTTCCAAATAGTCTATAAAAATTATTCCACATTACTGAAAAGCATCAACAAATGAGTTGCCTTTTTTATCATATTTTTTTTAATGCAACTATTTTTAAATAAATTTCGGCTAGAATATGACATCATAATGATTCGAATTTACTTAGTCTGTATGGTCAATTAATGACGGGTCTCGAGCCTGCCCTTGTAATAATCTTAAAAATGTGAGTATATATGTAATAATATTACTGTGGTAATATTATTGTTTTATTATTTATTATTGTTTTATTATAATTTTAATATATTACACTAAAAGTATGATTAAAGATTATTTAAATGGTTTCGCGTCATATGACTTCTTTACCTTACCCGAGGTTTCGTCGTCAAGTAAACACGTCTTCTCTCTTGCCTGTTTCGCACGCAGCTCCTTATTTAATATATATCAGCTGTTTTCTTAAGAGTAGGGGCAGAGAACATCCAAAATGATGTCATTATCCCACATATATATATATAAAATGATGTTAGTATCAACCTTGAAAAAATCGTTTAAAACTTTCTAAAATCGAAACCAAAATGATTTTTTTCAGAAAACTAGGCATCAGAAAGTTCAGAAATATAGAAATTATATTATTATAAATTAGAAAATAACTAATAAATATAGTTATATCTAGATTAGGATATCGGTCATCAGAAAGTTCAGAAATATGAAAATTTTATTTTATAAATTAGACAAAAACTAATGAATTTTAATTATTTATTTAATTAAGATTAAAAAGATTGTGATGAGTCTTGATATCTGGTACTCCTTAGTTATTTTGTATAATATTGTTTACAATATCTAACAATGTAAAGAAATAAACATGAAAAAAATATTTAGTACTAACTTTTAACGAACTGCTATAATAACATATGTGGTTAATGTATACACACAATATATATCTCTTACTTCTAGAGAACATAAAAGTTATATTTTTTCAATAATTTTAACATATGTCTATATGAAACTCATATATTACGTTTATAATATACAAAACAAGTTTATGATATTACTTTCCATTGGGTCAACTTTAGAGAGTTTCTATGACCGCTTCTGTAGACTATATAATTTTACACAAAATCTTGCTGACTGTGAACTACACTTTTAGCAACTACTTTTATTTCGATTCAGACAGCGTAGTCTAAATAGAAAATAGTGGTGTAAGAGATATACTTCCCTGAAGTACCAAAACCGTCTTTACACAACTATAAAATTAAATTAGTATTATACTAATACAGATTGGGAATTCAAACAACATCTTTAGCGTGTTTAATATCCTAAGATGTATTAAAAATTTGCTTTTACTAAATTTATTTAATTTATTTAAATTTAAGTAAAACTAAATTTTATTTTTTTATTATGTTTAAAAGTAAATTTTGTAATAAATAAAAAATATTTTATTTATCTATTTGCAGCGATTTCTTAGTTACAGTACGTGCACAGGTTATGACCAGAGACGAAAGCACCGAAGGTTGGTTACCACTTGCTGGGGGTGGTTTGGCTAATGTTTCAATACGTAAACGAGCTAGACTATCCCCAGGCGCTGCAGGACATGAATATATAATCTATGGCCAAAGAATCTCCGATCAAAGTGTAAGCCAAGTCATAAACAAATTAAATATATTGATATGTAATTTGACTTCATATTTACATTGAATTTTTCTAGGTTATTTTAAGTTGTGTCATAAATCGTGACCTTAAGTACTACAAAGTGATGCCCACATTTCATCATTGGCGCGCCGGTAAACAAAGAAATGGTCTCACTTTCCAAACTGCTGCCGATGCGCGTGCATTCGACAAAGGAGTTCTGCGAGCTTATAATGAATTAATTGACGGTAATTGTCGTTTAGCTACTGTCAATGATAATTTTATTAAAAACCTTTTAACCTTTTAAGTATTTATGTTTCAATGGCTTAATTTATGTTTCAATGGCTTAGTATAAGTGCACGAGTAACTTTTATTCTTTCTATATGTATTCAAATTTGTTGTATAATTTCTATTTCAATTGCAATTAAAATGTTTTCACTTTATCCTTCCATAAATTAATATATATGGAAATGAAAATAGAAATCCTAATTTAGATTTATTTTACTTTACATATATGCTTTAAGTTATAAACTTTTGATTTCTAACAGTTCAAAACCAAAAATTTAATATAAAGATTGTAAAATTCAACCAGTGATTAACTTAACTCTTTCACTGACTATTCTATATAACGAATGCGAAATAGTCAACAAGAGTTGGGCAAAAGAAAATGCCCTACAAGAATATTGTGAAACATAAAGTTTCTAAATAGTGGGCTCAAGAAAGTAATATATTGTATATCACTCAAAATTCATGATCTTAGAGGACATACAAGAGCAAGAATACAAAAAATCAATAGAGGATATCAAAAAACGAACGATTAAGCTTTTTGAAATAATCATTTTAAAAAAATAATAACTGACCTATACATTTTTTTTTTGTTTTTTGAATAACATATTAATTCAATTTAACGAATTTTTCAACTTAACGAAAGGGCTGTGCAAGAAATCTTTCGTTAAATTGACCGACTACTGAATATACAAACTCTCCTCTGAACATTTATTACTTTTATTATTTATTATAAAAATATTATACAGAAAAATGTTTATATGCAATCAAATGCTTGTGAACTGCTATTTTAAAAGTATATTTAATTTAAACAAATTTTTTAATATAACTCAATATTATATTATAGTTTTTTTATTTTATTATTATATTATATTATATTATATATAGGAATCATTTCAATATCACATTTATTCATCATTATAAATACTTTTTCATTTATATTATAATAATATTATTATTTATTTTATTAAATACAATTTTTTAAAAATTATTTGTGTATATATATCTTTAATTTTATCTCTAACTTTATATATCTTCCAGCTTTTTCTGTTAATTTATATATTGTATTATAGTCGCTTTTTATATTCAGAGTTCTTCACTTCGTGGTTCTGATTTAGAGTTGCTGTTTAGGTAACACATACCAAACAGAAATGTCAACCAAGGATTCATATGTTTAGTTTATGGTTTGCCATGTTACAATATAAATCGTTTAACAACCGTTGAACTTGTTAAATACGTGAAAATTTATTGCAGAAATAGCGTTTCAGTAGTATGTAGGTTAATTCAAAATTGTTTTAGTGTTGATATTAAAATTTCGCTTGGTGGATATTTTAACAAACAAAATACTCGTATTTGAAAATCCACAAGTAACGCTCAAAATACCTTTGGATCCAGAAAAAGTCACTTAAAAGTATTTAAACAAGTAATTATTTAATGGTGAAAAAAATATGACACAAACAGTCGATTCTGAAAGTTACAGGCACATGATTTACAATTTTTTTTTTGGAGTGGAATTGTAGATTGGATGTGGAAGAACTGTGCCAGCATGCTACGCAATACCACCTTCTTTGTTGTGCAAAGAGTTTGCCAGTCATTTAATTTTATGTTTTGGTCATATGAATTACTATATAATATCGAATGAAGAAATAAAACTCTGTAATGTAGTTTCAATTCCACTCTATCCTGTTACTAAGAGCTGTGTCTTTTCGAATGTATTGTAGATAAATACATTGTAAACACACCAAGGAAATAATAATAATAATAATAAACAATGTAGGTTCGATACAAAAATGTATAGAAGAAGTTCGACTTGAAAAAATACTCCTAAGTCCATGAAGGAGGTACCATAAATCTCTAGATCGTAGTGCAAATTCGCCCTACATAATAATAATAATAAAAATAATGTTAATTAAACATTATTTCAAGATCATGCGATTTGCGACTACTGATTTTTTTTGTGGAATCATGCAAAACATTGTGTTTGCACAGATAATCCTTAAATTCATGACGGTTTGAAAACGATTACCCGTCAACTTATCACCGATTATTGTAAGCTATGTGTCATTAAAAATTACCTCAAAAGATTTCAGTTCTATATTTCACACCTAATGGCAGAGTCTAAACAATATTTTAAAATAAAAATATGTATTTTATTTACGTTTGCTTTCGTAACCACGAAATAGATAGCCGCTCTATAGTACTGTGTATAATATATATAAAACCTGAATAAATATTTTTATACATTTTTTTTTTTATAAAAAATTAAAACGTTTTATTTATTTCCTTTTTTATAAATACATTCTACTACTTTTATATTAAATATCAATACAATTAGTAAAAAACTATTTATTATATCGATTTAAAGCGTGCCTTAATTCATTTAATTCCAATTCGATATTTTTGTTTAATTTTTTTTATTTGTTATACATTTTTATTTCAAATTTTTGGAAATATATATTATTTTTGTAGCCTTAAAATAATTTGAACATATAACGTAATATAATTAATTTTTAAGACTTTAATATCTGCTAATTATTTGCAATTTTCTGAAAAACAGAACGAATGTTTCGTGGCTCTATTTTGCTAATATTCTATCATTATTAGAGAATAAATCTTTACCTTCATGTAGTTCTCAGCAAATAAAAGGAATCTGAAAGTACAAATCGATAGAGAGTAATGATTATAGTCTATACTAGGTATGTCCCAGCAGCTACTCATAGAAAAACTTGAGTAAAACACAAGTAAAGTACAAACTAATAGCGTTATATAAATAAAGTGCCAAATTACGTTATTTATACAGATTTTCATGGAACAGCTTTGTGTAAAGTCTGGTGAGAAATTCAAACCAAAACAGCTGATTCACACATCACACAAATTGTAGTTCAAATGAAATGTACGAGTACAGTCTGTGTAGCATTTTCAAATTTCGACAGGGATGTTACGTTCTCAGATGCTCTTATTTACTCGAAACTTTGCTGGTGGAACAGACTTGTGTATATACAGTGTTACTCAAAATTACTACGAGTAGCTCGTGAAAAATACTTACTATATTCTACGAATAGCACTATGTTACAGTATAATCTTGTCCCTTAAAAATAAACCTCTAATAAAAAACTAAATCAGATGCAGTCCTTTTATGTACTGTTATAGTTTTTATTCAAATTATAAATTATTTTATTATAAATATAAATAATGTACAATTATGTTTGTAACTCATGTAATGTAATGGTCCTTCTATTAAGTGTTCTGAAAAGACATATGTCCTTTTCTTCTGTTTAAATATAACAATATTAAATAACTTAAGAAAAACGATCTCAAGGTTTTTTTTTCAAAATTTTTTTATTTCAATGTCTTTTAATGTGTTTTTATAATTTTTCTTTAAAGACATTCTTCCAAAGATTCCTAAATACACAAACCTATGTCGTAGTTCTATTTCTTAAACTAAAAAAAAAAAATTTTGAATTTATTCAACGTACTTTATAGAACTTTCTTTCTATCTCATATATTATTTTAAATTTGTTTATAATTTTATTAACTATAATTATATTATATATTCTATTCTATATTTTTGTTTACTTCTTGCTTCAAAAATTGGATATATATAAAACTGTCTTAAATCTAAATTTGCTTTATCTAATTAATATCAAATATTTTGATTTTAATAAATACTTAAATATATTGGTAAGTTAAAATACCAAAAATAAAAAAAACAAATAAAATGAATTAATTTTAAAGTATATTAAACAGTTTTTCAAAACATTGTAGCTGTTGTTTTTTCAATAACACTTTATATATTTATTTTACTTATATATTTATTTTACTTATATATTTATTTTACTATTTATCATTTTATATCAGTTATTGTTTAAACTTTTTTTTTGCTTTTCAATATAATTAAAAATAATGTTTTTATTACAAATTATTATTTAATACTATATAAAATATTTTAGCATAGCAAATTCAAAACTTTTATATTGTTAGTTTGATTAATTTTTTTTATATATCACCTTTTATTTCTTTCTAATATTAATAATTGAATCTTTTATTTAGGTCTTGCAAAATCGAATCCGTCAATTATTTGCCCACCATTAACTAAATACGATTCGGTTGGAGAAGATGATGTATTTATGGTAAGTATAAAAATTATTTAAAAAATAAATTAGTGTTTCAAAGTAACTTCCTACGAAGCATTTGCGAATTAACACGACCATTCCTTTTTAAAAATTTCATATCTCTCTCTTCTGTTGTTTCAATTTTTTCAATGAATCCTTAACTCTTAAAACAATTGATGTGTACTTTCATAGTACCCTGGTGACAAGGTTTCATATTCTTCGTTAACACTTCCATTTTCAATGGCATATTCTCACTTCATATATTCTACTTTTTATCTTTTTGTTTTTTCTTATGAGTAACAGATAGACTGAGTGTACAGTCTGTTTACAGTGATCCATAAAGATACACAATCAGTGATCTGCTATAAAACCAATATTATTAGTGTTGAAGAATATCTTATGTTTTTACAGTTGGTAACAACTATTGATTAAATGTAAAAACTGCTTTATTTTTCAGTATAAACTATGAATTCATAACATTGCATGGGGTCTCTCTGTCTCTCTCTTTCAATTCATATGAATTATTTTTTTTGTCTGTGTGAGGAGGTGTAATGCTTTATGCAATGTAAAACCGACTGTCACCGAAATGGTATGTCCGACTTCAACTGTGTAGTATATGACCTATTACATCCTTACTTCTTCTTCGGAATTTCTCCGCACGGGCCCGCTTTCGCATTACATCATGAAGGATCCCTTATAAGTTGGCTATCCATGTCATATGCTTCTCGTTAAACCTGCGTCCAGGACCCCCTGGTTCGAATTGGAAAACACCGAGAAATCATATTGAAGTTATTAATTTTATTATAATTTATAGCTAACATAATATCTGTTTAAATAGCTTTTCTAAATCAAATGGACTACTAAAAAATTATCGGAAATGCTTTTATAAATAATTATATTCTGTATTTTAAATTTTATTTTTCACTATAATTACAAAGTAATATTATAAATATTTTTATTTTAATGTTTTAGACTCTAGATTTACCTGTTGAAACTGAGAATATACAAAAAACACATTCAAGCCCTGAGGGCAGTGAAAAAAGTCACAGTAAGTATTAATTATACATAATCTTAGATAAACCCAATTTTAATTATATTGTATCTTTAACTTAATAGAAAGTATTTCCGATCGTGGTGAACGCTACAAGGATACCAATAGTAACAAAAGCGACTCTGAAAAACATGAAAAATCTACAATTCATTACATATCGAGCGAGAAATCATGCATACAACCTTCAACAGTTGCCAATACTACTGCAGCATCAATAATTGAACCACCGCCGCAAAGTGAAAACTATTCATATGTCACTTTAACTTCGGTACATGAATATAATTACCCTGTAGTGGATCAACCGGCAACAGCACAAGTATTAAATGCACGTCGCGAATCCATTAGCGCACTAAAGAAACGTAACGCACTTGAAGCACAACAATTAGCATCTCAATCGTCGCCCTTACCGGCAGCTATACTTCTGAAAGATCCCGGTATTGAAATCATAAAGAAGAATCAACGTATGCGTTGTCGTTATTGTCATGAAATTTATAGTGATGAATGGAATCGTAAAGGTGCTTGTGAGTTTGCACCTGATTGTTTCCGTTCGGGTGTCGAATGCATTTCCGGTATGGGTTGTGCACGCTGCATGCTCTATCATTGTATGAGCGATGCAGAAGGTGAAACGCCACAACATCCATGTGAATGTGTCAACGAGTCGGGATGTACAAAGAGGTTAGTTAGTTACAACTTTATTATACGATTATAATACAGGGTTGGGCAAAAAGTATTTGTGCGTTTTTCTGTTCGCCTAACATAGAAGAGAGGGAGAGACAGAGAGAGAGAGAAGTTAGACGATAGACAATAATCTATATGAAAAGGTTATTGGTTGAAAAAAAAATAAACCTCTACAAACAATGGTATAGTATTGATAAGAAAAGTGATGTCTTATGTTTTATAACATTGCAAGGATATGGTACATCATATATTAGCTGTGATTATTTCAAATCTCTACTGTTGTTTAAGTGATAATTATTGTATTTTATTACGATAATACTGTGCTATAAACATTTTTTAATGTCCTTGAAAAATATATAGAGTTTTGTATGAAAGTTTTAACATAGCTGCTATATATTATGTATTTTAACCGAGAGAAGTCGCTACTGGCGCGACAGTCGAGGTAACCGTCAGGCTAAAGAGCTGGTTCTCCCTTATAGTTAGAATAAGATATCCTCCTTGAGCAGAACAGAATTAAGGTTGCTAGTGGGATATCTAACGGGTCACCATGGGCTACGTTACCACCTCAGCAAAATGGGCCTATTCGAATAGATAGATTGTAGACTCTGCTTGGAGGCAGAGGAGACAACCAGCCACTTTCTATGTGACTGCCCAGCTTTGATCTGGGCCAGGAGGAGATCACTGGATCGGGAATTGCTAGCACCTTCCGACATTAGGAGGTCCTCAACAACCGACATCTTGGCCCTTCATTCGAAAGGCGGAATGTTTTTTGTTCAGTTAGGGTCTGTTGTAGCAAAAAAGATCAATCATGGTCGCGGTGCTCTGCTCAAATGGGAGCTTGTACCCTGTTCTTTCTTATTCTTATTCTTATATATTATGTTCCTGACAATATACCGGCAGAATATTGTTTATTTCAATCTCTGTTATATTTTTTTTGCTGAGGAAAAAATGATTTAAGAAGAATCACTATGAAAGAATCGCATACGTTCTTCAGAGAGAACACCCAAGAATTCTGCCAAAAATTGGTAGAAGATATGTCAAAAAAAAACTGGATTAAATTTATCTATACAATTATATGGGTAAGCTAATAACGTTACCCTTATAGCAGTATTTTGATAATACAATTTTAAAGATGTATACAATTTTCGATATCTGTTAGTGCTGTTTAACGAAAATAAAGCTAGTACTGTAGAAAATAAACTCGATCTAAATGCTATTTTAATATACAGAGAATTATAACATAATTGGATTCTAATAAAACTCTAATAAACCTTGTTTGTAAAGTATAGGTATAAAAACTATTAGTACTATTTATTAAATGAGGACAAACCACAAAGTAAAATTTTATACACCAATCTACCGAGAAAACAAGAGAAAAGAACACTCACAATAGAAGTGAGATAATATCTCGTTAATATACTATGTTGTCCTATGGTAAGGCTCCTAAAAGTACTCTTAAACGCCTTCAGTCATGTCAATTAAAAGCACTCAAAAGGTTTGAGTAAATGGCGCCGTGGTTCATTATAGTTAGTAAGGATCAACGATCTTAAATAGAAATTTCCATATTGACGTTTTCGCTATATACGTACGCTATAAGGCATTGAAATATCTTAACATTATCAACTTGCATCTAAATGCTACCCTCTTTCTTTAAAAGACAGTCTCCACGCTTAGTTCAGATATTTGGACATTCGTTTATGTACAGATATCTAGTTTACTCATACAATTAAGTGAACCTTTTCGGGTTACTATAGTTACAAGGCATTGAAATATCTTTCTTTTAAAGACAACTTCCAGAGCTGGTGGCTGATATTCTGACTATCGTCTATGTACCGATATCAAGTTCACGCATACAATTTGGTGAACTTATTACGGTTAAAGTAACTGTTATTATATTGTTATTTTAACTCCTAAGAGAAGCATATGGCTTCAATTATCAATTTTGATTACAAAATTAACCGAATACTTTTTACCCAACATATATTTTAGTTCATTATTAAAATGTTTATTTATTTAATTGATTTAAATTATTTATTCGATTATTTAATAATACTTTTTTAAAATTTCAGATGGATTGGTTTAACCTTGCTCTCTTTTATAGTACCATGTTTGTGGTGCTATCCGCCACTGCGTGCTTGTCACTGGATCGGTGTATCCTGTGGAGTATGTGGTGGCAAACATAAACCGCAAGTCTGACATTTGGAGGCTAGATTACAACAACAATTCGACAGCTATGAACGCTATTATTATTATGAACAACCGCAGCAGCGACAATATGAGAGAAATTTTTATACAAATTGGGATTTAAATAATTTGCAACAACAACAACAACAGCAACAGCAACAACAAAAAGAGAAGAACAAGCAAAAAACAAAAGATAAATATAAAAGAGAAAAAGAACACCAATTGCAGCAGCAGCAACAACAACATTTCAATAATAGAACACAACAAAATGATTATGGAAGACTATTTTTTTAAAATCGAACAAATTTAAAGAAAAGAGGACTTAGCTGTAGCTTAAGGACTGTTTTAGAATTCTGTAACAGCTTTAGTAGGCCACTTATTGAATTTAAACTTAAATATTTTTTTTAATTGAAATCTTTTTTTATAATAATATTTTATATGTTTTATTAACTTTTATATATATGTATAACTTTGCACAATTCTTTTAATTGTATATGCCATAATTTTTTAACAAATTGTAAATATTTTTTACTTAAGTTTATTTGACTGTATTTTTCTATACATACATATCTTTTGTGTTAATGAAAACAGAAATTATCGTTATATATAAGTAATTCAAAATTACTAATATAATAACATATTACGATATAATGTTTGTGCATTGAATTTTGCGCAAAAGTACTTTTTAATATTTAATAAGATTTTTTTTATTAAAAATACTTTTTTTATCTCATTTTTATTTTACAAATTCTTTCGAATTGTATTAAATATTAATATATACATATATTTTTAACTTAAACAAAAAACAAATAATTTTTGAAATTATATTTACATTAATTTTTTATGCGGTATTATTTGTTTTTAATTATAGTATAATATGTTTAATTAATTAAAAATGATAACTTCACAGAAGTTGAAATAAAATAATTTTTTTTTATTTTAACAAGCAAAATAAATTTTTTTAATTTTCTTTACTACACTTACGTTTGCTATTTTTTTGTTTTTTTAAATTTGCTTAAATAATTTTATTTACTCGAATTTAAATATTTTATTTATTCTTTCTTTTAAAGATTTTTTAGGTTAGGTTAGGTTGTTCCTTGTATTTATATTAGTTTGTTTTCTTTTTTACCGAAGAACACTTTTTTTCTTTTTTCTTTGAGGCTGTAATTCATTTGATATTCTTTCATTGTTAAATTAAAAGTATTTAAAGTTTAAGTGCCATAATCGTCACCTATTAAAATATATTATTGCAATGTTGACTTCATTGTTTTATTTTTAATTTGAGCTTTAATTTTATGCCATCAATACTTCTGATTTTTACTGCTATTGATATTGTTTAACAGGTATAAATTATTTTCAACTTTATAATTACGTTAAGAATTGATTCTTATTAATATATATAAACAGAAATCAATATATACAATATTTTGTTAGCATTTCTCATACGAATATTGTCTGTAATAGAAGGCCTTAAAATTCACTCCTAGTACTCTATGAATCATTTAAATAATATAATTCATGATACGACATAATTATATTTAAAAATGGCTTGATTTTTAATTATTTTCTTTTACGTTTGCTTAATTTTTTTTAGATATTAATTTTATTAAAAAAAAATAAATTAATGTTTATTTTTATTTTTTATATTAACAATATATTTTGAAGAATTTATTATTTCTAGTTATATATTGCTATATCATTCATTCTATATAATTTCTTTTGCTTAATTATTATTTTAAGTTTTTGTTTTTTATATTTTTTATTTTTATAGTATAATTATATTTAAAAATGGATTGATTTTTATTTATTTTCTTTTATGTTTCCTTGATTTGTTTTATTCAAAAATAATGAATTAATGATTATTTTTATTTTTTATATTAACAATATATTTCGAATAATTTATTTATTTATTATTTATTTCTAGTTATATATTGTTATGCCATTCATTCTATATAATTTCTTTTGTTTTATTATTATTTTTTTAGTTTATAACAATTTTTATTTAATATTTCAATTCTCTAATACATTTGAAATAATTATTTTTATGCTGAACTGTAGATTTTTTAAATTTATTAATAATATTTCTCTAAACATTCTTTAAATTATATATTTCTTGTTAATATTATTATTATGTATTTTCTTTGTAATTTTTACTACATTTTTGTTAAAATATAGTAATATTTAGTTTTGTTAAAATTTTATTTTATGTTATGAATTTAATTTATTTTTATTCTTTTGAAATAGGCATTTAACTTTGATTTTTTTTATTTAAATAATATTTATTATATAAATATATATGTTTTGTTGTCCTCATAATAATATATTAAATACTGTCTTTATTTTTAAAATAACATTATTAAAACAGTATTAACCATTTTGTTTTTAGATTTTTATATATTAATTGAAATGCAGAAAAATCAATGCGTGATGCTAATATGGTATGAAAATTCACTAATAATTAAAAAGTTAAATGACTAAAAATTGTACTCAGCAGAGAAGTAAAAACAAACTACTACTAACTTATATGATAAATGAATGCTTATATAAAAAAGCAAACCAAACTTAATATGAACACGAATTGCATTTTAGAAAATTGTCAAAATAAATGCAAATAAAACTTAAAATGTACAAAGTTAAGTTGTTAAATATTTTTATTTAAACATAAAATGTTTAAATTTTTTTTAGTTTTAAGACAAACTGTTATTATAAGTACTGTAAATTAATTTTTTTATTTTTAAATATTTACACTATTTTTTACAATAATGAAATTTTAATATAAATAACATAAATAAATGAAGTATTTCAAGTTCTAAAATTTAAAATTATTATTTTTTTTAATAAGTTATTTAATATATGCTCTCAAGTGAAAAGTAATTTTATTAAATTTTTTTTATTTTGTTATTGGAAAAAGTCACTAAAATAGACTTTATAAAAATTCTGATGACTTTAAAACCCACTGCATATAAAAACGCACATTTTTGTACATTTGTGTGGGTGAAAAAAAAACATCAATTACATTTATAAATTAAAAATATAATATATATATATAAAAGAATAAATATATATTTGTGTAGTGCATAAAAACTAAAATTATATAAAGAAATTATATGTAGTTAAATATAAAATTTTAATTGCAATTTTAAAGAAAAAAGAAATTTAATATAAAAATATTAAAATTTAAAAATAAAAATTGGTGAATTAAAATTTAAAATTAATATATTAAAAGAATAATTTTGACTCTTCTTAGGGGCTCATGAAGACTCAAAGTATTTCTTTTGTTAAAATATTTTATTAGTTAATTTTCATTATTATTTTAGTTTAAAATAAAAATCTTTATTCAACTAAAATACTTGTAAGGAAAAAATAATTTCTTTATATATTTTAGTATAATAAAGAGAGAGATATACATTAATTTTTTAAAAGTTTAAAAAATTTAAATTCAATAGAAAATTCTTATAATAATTTCTATTTGACATATTTTGATATATAATATTTTTATTTAATTATTTATTAAATTAAACTTATTTTAAATTAAAAATTGGCTAATTTTTATATAAATTTTCTTTTTTCTAATAATTGAAAATTGCAATTAAATATTTTAAAAAAGTATTCAAAATTAATTGTGTAACTTAAAGCAAAAAAACAAAAAATATTGATTAAAATTGATGTAATTTACTTAACTTAAGTTATAAATGCATATTTATAAATTAATATGCAGCTATAATTAAATAATTCATTAATAAATATATTATTAGTATTAATAAAAATAAAAAAAAATAATTTGAAAAACAAAAATTTTATTAAATATAAATAAGAAAAAAAAACAAAACACAACCAATGAAAATTAAAATTATTAGCAACAATACGTGTGAAAATTCCAAAATATATATATAAAGATTTATATATACATATACATATAATATATATAAAAAATTATTTACTTCTTAATTAATTAATTGTTGTATTTAAAATTAATATAAATATAATAAAGAAAACTTTAAAAGGTTGTGCAACATAGCAACAAAGAATAATACAAACTGAAAAAAAAAATTAAATATTTTTTTCTCTTTAAATTTTATTTTAATTTTTGGGAAAACTTAAAAAATAAATCTATAATATTAATAATAATAATAATAAATGTTTTTCAAAAATATAAAACTAAAATAAAATATGTAAAAAATATAATTAATTAAAAAATTTGTTGTAAGAAAATGAAAAACCAGAAAAATAATATTACAGAAAACCATTTATTATCATCTACGTATGGAAACTATTCACAAAATAGACACAAATTACATTCAAAATTAAAATGAAAACATAATTTACGGAACTCATAAACAAGTACAAAGAATACAAATATATACATATATATACATAAATTTTATTACTAAAACAATACACGATTTTTTTAAGATCCACAAAATCAGCTATAAAATTAAGAAGTACGTGAATACGTCAAGGAAAATTTAATATGGATTACCATGGTTTGGTTCCAATTTATATGTGGGGCAACTTGTGTAATAAATGGATATTAGAACTATATTAGAAGTAAACAAGTCTACACTAAAAATGTTAATATTTGATATATCATATATTCTTTGTGATATGCTCATAATATTTGGCTGTTTTTTAGTACCGAATCCGATACCATCATTTGAACTTGTTTAAAATAATTTATTTTATATAGAAAATTTTGCACAAAAATAAATTATAAGCACAGAATTTTTTTTATATATGACTTAATTATACATTTAAATTATTTTATGTTAATTATATTTTAATTATATAATTAATTTATCAATTAAAATTTAATTTTTGTATTATTTAGTGCTCTATTATTAGGGTACTCACTTTTCTATAATATTTATTGTTTATATTGCTTTTTTAATTTTACTTATTACTTTTTTAATTTTTATTTAATTGGTTTAATTTTTTTTTTTTTCATTTTTATATTCATTAATTTATATTCTTAATTAATTAATTTTATTTAGGTCTTTTTAATTATTTTATATTTATTTTCTGTTTGTCGTTTTATATTTATTTTTTTTAAATATAGTTCTATTTGTTCTATAATTTTTTTTACTTATGTATCTATTTTTTTTTTATTCACATAATTATATGTTTAGTTATTTTTTTAGTTTTTTATTTGTTACTATTTTTTTAAAAATTTTTTTTATTTATTTTATTATTTTTTTTTACTTATTCATTTTGTTTTATGCCTTTTTTTTCATTAACTTACTTTTTACCAAATTCTTACTTATTTTTTACTCATTTATTTTTTTATTTACTCATACATATTTTATATATTTATTATATTTTATATTATAATACTTACATATTTTTTACTTATTTATTTTTTTATTTACTCATACATATTTTATATATTTATTTTATTTTTTTCATTGTCCTTATTTTTCTATTTTATACTTTTGAGTTTAGTTTTATATTTTTTAGAAATTAATTTTTCGGTTTCATATTTTTATTATCCATATAATTTTATTATTTTCTTATATTTCATATATTTAGGTTAGGTTAGGTTACCGTCTAACTGTCACAATACAATTCATAAATGCACTTAGACCTTGCAGTTCATTGTGATACTTATACTTAACACGGGACCTTAGTTGACTACTTTTATTTACTCGTCATTTTAATATAACCCATTTTTATATTTTATCCATTTTTTTTTATTTTTATAATATTCATCAATATTTATTTTTTTTATTATTGTTGTTATGGGACCTATAATATGTTAAAACTGTCTTTAAATAAATCATACTAAAAAGTAAAAGCGAATTAATTGATTTATAAATAATTAATAAAATTTCATTTTAAATTTTAAAATCATTCAAAAAAACTTCATATTTATTTATTTAAAATATTTGGAAAAATTAACTTAAACTTTAGATTCTATAGATTTTTGCTATTTGAATTTATGGATTTAAAGCAATATATAGAATTTATTTATACTTGATATAACATCAAGTTATTAACATCAAGTTAGAATTCATTGAATTCCGAGGCCAATGGACTTACAAATCTGAGCTGCCTTCTTAAATCTCTTTACATGGTATATACTAAAAAATTACTTTTTAAATATTCCATATATTGTTCCTAAAAATTGCTTTAAATTTTTATTATATATTTTGAATAGCATTGCTTCGCACACTTAAAATATTTTTGGGAGACACAATAGATATATACAAATCATAATTTGCTATATATTTTATGGTGTTATAATAAAACCAGTATTTAGTTGGCATTATAATACTCAAGATTTGAATCAATACCTAAATATATAAAGTTTAGTTGTCTTTCAAAATATAGCTCTCTCAATAGATCTTACATTATACGTAAATTTTATATTTATATGGTTCCAAAATAAATCGTAGAATATTATAGGATGCTTCATCCTAATATTATTATGTGCATATTTATGTTTTACATATACATATATATCTATATATATTTAAAATATTTTACATATGTTCTTAAATCCATATATAAAACATGGTTAAATATTTATGATATCAAATTTTTACATAAGACTTCCCACCTATAAATTGGGTTTAATTATTGGTACAGAAAAGAAATTTATACTTACATACTATCCCGTAAAAAGCAAATTATAGACATAAAAAATTATTAATTAGAAAGATCTTGCCAAAATTATTTAAAAATAAAAAAACTGAAAATTTAATTTATAAAAATAATTAAATAAAAATTAAAATTATTTTTTCTTTTATTCGTATAAAAATTAAAAAGCATTTATATTTAAAAATAGTTTAGTACAAAAGGCGAAAAAAAGAGAAGATAATTTTAAATATTTATTTTGAAATTATAAAAATTTAAAATGAATACTGAGGAAAAAAAATAAAATTCTCAAATATATATGAAAATAAAAATTACTTAATAAAATTCAATAAATAAAAAATAAAACAAAATATAAAAAAATAAATAATGTGGAAAGAAAAATTTGAAAATGCTAGTGGAAAAAATATATATTTTAGAGAAAAATACTTAAATATATATATACAGACATATATATATTGATATATATTAAATGAAATACAAAATTCTATTTAACTAAATGTAATAATGTAAGTACATATATGTATTTAATTATATATGTAGATATATATTTATATATGCGCATAAATACACGTGTACATATATACATATATATAAATATATATATTTATATGAATATATACATACTAATAAAAGTAAAAATTGTTTGAATATATTTAAAATATATAAAAAAACAAATACAATGAGTTTAAATATATATAAAAATCTGACAGGTATATATAATATAGTCAAAGTAAAGTGGAAAGTATATACAAAAAAGAAAGAACTATTTTGAAATAATAGCAAATTTAAAAAATATAAAAAAATAAAATTGAAACTATATATATATGTATGAAATGTTTTACAATTATTCAGGAACATGTTATTTTTAATAAATTTTAATACTGTTTGTTATAATTTATATATATTAATGTTGGATTCAAACAAATCATTTTTAATTTATTAAGTAAAATCAAATAAACAAAAATTAATTATTTTTTGTCCGGAGAAACTAAAACAATTACATTAATTCATACATAATATGTAATATGATATATAAAAGTCAAACATATAATATATTCATATAAATGTATTAAAACTAATAATATAAATTATATTAATAAACAATAATAATAAACTTATATTATTACAGTATTAAAAATAAAAGGCAAAGGACAAAAACTATAGTCTCTTTATTCTATAATATATTGTTATATATTAAATGTGAAAGACATTACTTTTTCCTTTATAGATCTTAAATGTCATTGATTCCTTTAACAACGTTTGATATTGTTGTCCTGCTCAACTTCTTATTTATCATGCTACCGACTATTGTACGATATCGACTGAGTTGACTTCTACTCGTAATAAATGTTAAATAGGAGCTATTTAAAAAGTTGTGCTATTAATACATGAACCAGATCGACTATGAAGCTGAGAAACAAGTACTGATCTTATTAAGAGATGCTAAAAAACCAGTCCGTAAGGGGGCCGAAAAGTAGGTGGAACACTGTTGAGTTAAGATGTTGCTGGACGGAGTTAATATTAAAATCGAAAAACTGGTGGCAATTTTGATAGGTCAGTAGACATCTATACAGAAAATTTGGATACACGCTTCATTAGAAAAATTAGAAGCTGTAAGAAATAAAAGAAGAAGGAACAAGTAGACACTTTCTTTACAAATGCCACTATGGAAATCTTCGAACTAATTTCCCTGTGCAAATATCCCATATATACTAAGGTCGTAGTGTATAAATAACCTCAATTATGATATGGAGTATTATTTATATTAGTAAAATTTAATAAATATTTAAATTATTGCTAACTGGACTATATACGGGTTCTATATTGTAAATATCATAATTTAAATTGTGGCGTTTGCAACAAAGAGAGAAGCGCTAATGCCTGTACTGTGACAGTAATAGTCACCATAAATTACTTTTAACTTTTATAATAAAAAATTAAACTACTTTTTAAGAAAAAAGAAAGTTATGAACTTTTTTCTTAAAAGATTAAATTAAATTTTAAAGTACATATGAGTTTACTAACTTATATACTCTTTATTTGCCCAGCTCATGCACGGCGGCGACTCAACACTTTAGGAGTCTCCTTTCTTGAAAAGCAGCATTCTAAACTTTGTCAATGGTTCTAGGTGCTTTTAAACTTTGAGCTTCTTCTATATATGTTATGGTAACACAATGAGCCAATTGGCCTTAGTGGATCCCGGTATAACTTAACCTAACCTATGAGTTTATTATATATCTTTTCATGTCGTTTTTTATTGTCTAATATATTAAATAAAAAAATTTGAAAATCACATAAAAAACTTACAACAATTCGATTGATAAAAGTTTATACTCGTATATTGTAATAAATATTATTGATGTGATTTTTTTGATACAGGAAATAAAAAAAATTGTATTGTAAAAAATGCAAATAGAATTTTTAAGCAGATTTAAAAAATTTTTAATATTTAGTATTAAAAACAGAGATAAGCAAGATTTTTGTAAATTTTCTCAAGCTTGAAATAACATCGAAAAGGTAAGTAAGAAAAATTTTTCGCTAGGGAATTCCCTTATCAACGATAATCAATCAGATCCATTGTAGTACTATAAAAGCTTCGGATGTAAAACTGTTCATCATCAAACACTTATCAGCTCTCAAGCAAAGAGAACTATTTATAATTAACTTATAATATACAATAACAAATAAAAAATCAACAAAATGAAATACTTTATCTGCTTGACCGTAACAATCGTAGTTTTCTGCGTCATAACTGAAGCGACATCACAATATATTCAACAATTGCCTTATCATCCATCATCTGCGACTGCAATACATGCGATACGAGTGAGACGTGATGCTTTGAGTGGTTCATTGGTCAGTAATCCAAATGGTGGAGCTGATGCACGACTTGAATTGGGACATGCTATAGGTGATCCAAATCATAATCTCATTGGTAGTGTATTTGCTGCTGGCAACACAGAGAAGGGACCTGTTGCTTCCGGTGGTACCTTGGCTTATAACAAGTTCGTTTGTATAATTTATATATATTCACTTTTATAACTAAATTTCATATATTTCCCCTAGTAATGGTCTTGGTGCTTCACTGACAAAGGAACATATTCCCGGAGTACGTGATTCATTCACACAAAGTCTTAATGCCAACCTTTATAAAAATGGTCCTCACAGTGTGGATGCTAATGTATTTAAATCACAAAATACTCTTGCCAATGGATTTCAATTTGAACGCAATGGTGGTGGCCTTTCATATGCTCATGCTAATGGACATGGTGCCAGCTTGACACAGAGCAGTATTCCTAATTTTGGTAAACAATTGGAATTTGGTGGAAAGGCAAATTTATGGTCATCACAAGATCGTAATACTCGTTTGGATTTAAGTGGAACCGCATCAAAATGGATGAGCGGTCCATTCAGTAATCAAAACACTGACTTTGGTGGAAAATTGGGTCTAACACACTATTTCGGTTGAATGAGGTGTAGATATTGTTGCAAAAAGTTATAATTTAAAATTTATTCGTATTTGATCAATTTTTCAAAAATTTGATTTATTGTATTTAAATTATAAATAATAATTAATAAATTATTTTGGTTATAGAATTAAAATTGAATATTGATTTTTTTTATTGTTGTAAATATTGAATGAATTATAAACTGGTTGGCAATAAATTAAATACATAAACCTCTAGCTCTTTAGAGATGATATTTAGAGATATAGTTAGTATAGCCGTTTTTTTGTTGGACTTCCTTCGAGAATAAGTCGAATACACTTCCCGAACGTTGTTATGAAGTACACTAAATCCTTGCTTAGAAGCCTAATCTAATTAGATTTTGCATGTCGCAATACTGTTCTACTCTGAATGAGTAGCATTCAAATCCTCGCATTTAATTTCTTCAAACAATATTCAAAGCATATTTTCTTATGGCACATCCATATTTTTCTCATATTTCTTAAACATACGAGATACAATATGTGCTTCAATTAATTGGACTGTTTTTCGAACTACGAATTCGAGACCTTTATCTTTTTCTAATTAAAGCCCTAACCTGATTGTTCAAACGAAATTATTTATCGAATTTCTTTTATCTGGAACTAAAAACTAATATCGAAAACATTTTACAGATACTGATATCATAATCTTTAATGATCTTTAAAAATATATCTATCAAACAATATGTTAATTTTGCATTAAACTATAATATTTTGCAATTATTTAATTGATGTATCTCAAGAGGAACCAGAAACTTCTATCAACTTACCTAGTTTCAAAAGAGCAAGTATGTATAAACAATAGATCTAATAGTTTAAATTTTTTAGCATTTGTTTATTGTAGAGAAACAAAGTTACCAAAATGTAGTGAAATCATTTACGAAGGACTGGAAGGAGTCACAAAGAGAATTACTCCGGATGATGAAGAAACAAGATGAAAAATTAATTGAAATGCAAAGCAAAAAACAGGAAGAAATGATGGATAAAAACTTAAAACGGTTGGAAACTGCTAAAATGATACAGGGATTTTTAAACGCAATTCAACCTATACAGTCTACAATGCCGTATATTTTTGAGGAACCTGCAACACACTCTATGGAGTCTTCATCCATCAATGTTTTTCATGTGTCTATTCCTAAAGTATCTACCTAGTTTCCTAGCCTAGTTTTGCAATAAGCAACAGCAACAATTTTGATATATTCCTTAAATCCTTTTATATGTTATATATGTACATAACAGAAATTGATATATGCAGGCCTATTCTGCAATCCGCGGACGGCAGAAAACTTTAACGCGGAATCAATTCCGTTTTTGATCGTAAACGGATTGCAGAACACGCTAGATAATTTATTTTTGTTTAAAATTTCACTTATTTTTTATCAGTTACTAAAGCTCTAGTGGTTGCACTCAAAACAATATTATCAGTAGTTTCCGAGCTTTTGAATTTCATAGCTTAACCCATGTAGTCGTATGTATTGTCGTAGGTTTTACAATTTTAGATGTTATAAATAAAGTGAATAAACTTTTGGTAAATATCATAGAAAGCGGTATAAAAGTTAGGTATTACGCTTGTCATGAAGTAGTAGCATTTCGAACACTATCGAGTCGATTTCGCGAAGACTACAACATTAGCTAAAAAAAAGAAATTCTGGCCTATTGTCTTGGCATTGTGACTTTTAAAAAAAATTTTCAACACCATATAAGTAAATTTTTATATTTATATAATATGTTGCTCACGAAAAATTGTTTTACTGTACTAAATTTGCGAAACTCCAGATGTTTGAGTCTATCCACCTTAAGACTAATCCAATCTACACAGCTGGTAAGTTCCTACACTATTATATTAACGGCTAATTGTAGCCACTTATATACGTTCAAAAAATGTAGACACTACAACAAGTTCAAGCAAGTGAAGCAAATTTAGACACTGATTTGGAATGGAGTCATGCTAAACCCTTTACTGAAATACCCACTAATGGAACCTTTAATAGCATAAGGGAATTAATGCCTGGTGGCAAACACTATAAGAAAAACTTTATTAAATATTTATCCGAATTAAAAGAAGACTACGGCGATGTATTTTTAATGCCTGCCATGCTTGGAAGAGAAGCAATTTTAATAACTCATAATCCTGAAGATTTTGAGCGTGTTTTTCGTAACGAAGGAATTTGGCCACTACGTCCTGGTTCAAAAGCACTGAGGTATCATAGAGAGAAGCACAGAGCGGACTTTTTTGAAAACATTGAAGGGCTTATATCTACGTAAGTTTAATCAAAAGTAATATATTTGAAATATGTATATGTTTTATATTATATTGTCTATTAAAATCATAGACAAGGAGAAAAATGGGGTAATTTTCGATCAGCAGTAAATCCAGTGTTAATGCAACCGAAAAATGTCAAATTGTATTTGCAAAAAATGTCACAGGTCAACTGTGATTTTGTTGATAGGTTTGTACTTGTGTTTTATTTTGTTAAAATTTTTTTGATTTGATTTGATTGGTAAAGAATTAAGGAAATAAGAGATCCTCGTACACTTGAAGTACCTGATAACTTTGAAGAAGAGATTAATCGTTGGACACTGGAATCAGTATCAATTGTTGCACTTGACAAGCAATTAGGTTTGCTAAAAGAAAATCGTGACAACAAAGAAGCCAAACAACTATTTAACAATCTTACCGAATTTTTCACGTTATCACTTGATCTGGAACTCAAGCCCCCAGTATGGAAGTTTGTACTAACACCAACAATGAAGGCTTATTTAAAATGTTTGGACAATATACAGAATGTTACCTTAAGTTATGTAAATGAGGCTATAGAACGTTTGGAAAAGGAGCACGAAGCAGGCATTGAAAAACCGGACAATCAAAAGAGTGTCATAGAAAAATTATTAAAAATCAATAAGAAACTTGCAACAGTAATGGCTATGGATATGTTAATGGCAGGAGTAGATACCGTAAGCATAGTTATTTTTCTATTTTTTTAAATATGTTCTAAAACTATGCTTTTTAAAGACATCGTCTGCTTTCACTGGTATTATGTTGTGCTTAGCAAAAAATCCAGAAAAGCAAGAGAAACTACGTGAAGAAATCTTGAAAATATTACCAGATAAGACCTCAGATTTTACTGATACCTCTTTAAAAAATATGCCATACTTACGTGCTTGCATTAAGGAATCGTTAAGATTATATCCTGTAGTTGAACTTAATGCTCGTACACCGCAAAGAGATGTAGTGCTGAGTGGATATCAAGTACCGAAAGGAACTCAAGTTTCTATGGTTTCAACAACTCTACGAAAAAATGAAAAGTATTATACGAAAGCTGAAGAATTTATCCCAGAACGTTGGCTAAGGCAAAACAAGGACTCTGAAAATCAATCTTCTAATGAATTGAAGGTCACAAATCCATTCATATATCTGCCATTCGGATTCGGTTCTAGAAGTTGCATTGGAAAGCGGGTAGTTGAAATGGAACTGGAGTTGGGCATAGCCAGAATTATTAGAAACTTTAAAGTGGAATTTAATCACCCAGTCGATGAAGCTTTCAAGGCCTTAATTATCAATGTACCAAATATACCATTAAAATTCAAATTTACAGATGTTTAGTGTTTGGAATTGAAATCATTGGTAAAAATTGTTATATCAAGTTTTTTTTTATTTTGTGATTTATTTATTTTTTAAAATAAAATATGTATTTATCAAAAGTTGTGTCCAAAATATCCAATTGTTTCTATTTACTCCTCCACTCCTTCAGTTTAGATACTATATATATAATTTTATCATCTTTTAAAGTAACAAATTATGTACGGAATTAGGAATAAATTTTTCTCTTATTTAATATCAAAAATAATGCTTTGTGTTATTATGCAAACTACTCTAGAATGTCTTACAAACCATAACAAATAGGTCAGACAGTGAATCACCTTATATATCTTCAGCTGAATTTATGAAAATGTATTAACATTTAGAAGTTGAATGTCATTATTTCCAAAAATCATTCTGTTTACTAACAAAATTTGCTTTGTTAACAAAACTTGATAAAGTTTATCAATTTTTTTGTTTATAATTTACTCATGAGGAGATCTATTGGAAATTTTACAAGTCATTCATAAACAAAAATTTAAGAGAAATATTGTCTACAATTTGAAACTGTGTGAAAAAGAGAGATAATATATAGAGAAAACAATAAAGTCATACAAATATATACTTAGTTAACAAAAGATAACGTAATTTTACTCTATCTGAAATGGATAAGTTTTGTTCATAATTGATCACACATTAATTGTTATTTTATCGCCACCAATCACAGTGCAGCAGTGATCATATTAAAATAGTAAGGTCTGAAATAATACCACAGAACTCCGATAATGATTGGCTAACAATGTCAGAGCTACAGTTCTTTGGAATATAGTAATGAAGAATTTCACAGGGAAGAACAAAATCATTGCAAACGTCACGAATCTCAAATATCAAAACTCTTTTTTACAATTGTATTTTTTATATGCTCCTAAAAAGAATAAAATCATTCTTAATATTAATTTTCTACAAAAATAATTACATAAAATAAAACGTATTAAATATATTAATTTCGATATATTTAGTATTTGCGAGTTGACCAAAAGGTCATTATTTTTGATGAGGTAATTCAAATGTTTCTGAGGCATTACAGTACCAGCTGCATGGATTTTATTTAATCTATATCTCATATTTCGACTTTATCTTTACTGCGCTATACTTCCAGAAATGTAATATTTATTTTCTCTATCATGTATTCCAAAAAAATCGTCACTACTTTTTCGCGCTATTTTTTAAAACTTTTAATGAGCAAAACTTTCTAAATGACACCAGTGAAAACATGAGGGATATTTACTCTGTCTTGCAAACTGATTGCAACGTGAACAAAAGGCACAGATTGCGCGAGTTTGCAATGGATAACAACAAACTTGCAATCTTGCTTGCAATCTTGATAAACCCATGCATATATGCTTGCAACGAAACAAAAAAGAAAATAAAAACTGTTTTGACATCTATTGTTCTCATATGTATGTGGTAGGCTGCAAAAACAGCTCCTTAATTTTGTTGTTGCAATTTTGACTTTGCAAGACAGAGGGAATATACCTATGGTAATAACAAAATTCCAAATTACTTGATATTGGGTGAAATCTTAGCTGTTTCTAATTATTATAAACTTTTGCTTAAAACTTAAATTTATAATATTAAGAAAAAGATTTATACAAATATATGAATAGAAATAAAAAATTGAATAATTGAACAAATATTACAAAAATTTTAATTTTACTAATTTTTTTTTTGTTATTATAAGACAAAGCAAATAAATACAAACTGAACACAAACTCCGTAGTTCTGACAGTAAAATTTTTTAAATTTATGAAAAAGAAAATAAAAAGGGGAGTTTAGATGATTGCCATTCAATCATTTTACCCATTACCGAGTTTTGTGTGAATATCCATATTGATGATAGCGGTTTTGACACCTAGACAAAGAACTTTTATCATTTACTTACAATGCTGCCAGCTTTTACAAAAATAAAAGTTTCTATAACACGCACCTAATAGTAGAGGGTAAACTTATATGTCATATGTTTGCTTTGTTTGTATTTATTGAATAGCAAAAATAATAATAAATTACAGAAAAAACTGAATATTTATTTAAACATTTTGTGTACAAAATGGAAAAATTAGAAGCACTTAAAATATCATCGATGCGGCCACGTACTAATATTCTTGACAAATCGCTGCCCAAGGGTAAGTCAGAAGTTTCACTTGGTATAGTGGCTTTGTTTTTCAGTGAAATCGTGCAGTACAGCCAAAAACTATGCTCAACAGTACCAGAATTGCAAACTAGGTCAGATATATTGATATTTTATTATCGTTAACATTTTCTATAAACATTTTAACAATTTATTTAAATTGTTAGATTACATGAGCTCGGTCAAGATGTTGGCACACGCATTATCGATTTATATTTCATACGAGAACGTAGCTGTAAGCGAGAGACCAAATTAACACAAATGCTATTGTTTGTTAAGACAACTGTTTGGAAAAATCTATTCGGCAAAGAAGCTGAAAAACTGGAGCATGCAAATGATGATGAGCGCACCTATTACATTATTGAAAAGGAACCATTAGTGAATACTTTCATTAGTGTACCTAAAGATAAAGGTTCATTGAATTGTGCGAACTTCACAGCCGGAATAATTGAAGCAGTCTTAACACATTCAGGTTTTGTGAGTATTTTTATTTTAATATTTTTAATAGACAGAAATATTTGTTTACAAAATAGTAGTGATAAAACTTAAAAGGTGTCCGAGATTCGAAAACCATTCGGAATTTAATTATAAAGGATGAAGTAATTGCCTTTAGCTATACTTTCTCAGTTGCTGTTGTACGTCGGGGAAGTCTACCGGTATAATCTATTTTGCAAATGTTAAACGGCACTTGGGTTTCAAAGTTGAAGAGTTGTTCCGCGACATAGGTCCGATCGCTTCTGAAATCATTGTTATTCTTTCTTTGATTTTTTCACTGAGTCGCTTTGAATTATATTACTTGGTAAAACAGATTTTACATATCGTGCATAATCGTTGATAAAAATTTATATATAGAATAAAAAGATTTGTATAACAACTCTTATTCCAAGAGCGGTCAAATCTTTATTTTTCGGATTTTACTGAGTTTTGTTCTTTCTTATTCGAGTTGATATCAATCAGTTCCGCAGCTCTTCTTTGTAAGTGAACCTAATTGTGTTTCACTTAGGATATGAGATGATTTTGATCTTTATGTGGGTTAAGTATCCAATTTATTTGTTAGTCTACATGACTCGGCATATCATTTGCAGATTAGCTTAGACAAATTTAAATTACATTTTATTAGTTTTTTATTTTATTAGTCTTATTAGAAATTATAACACGGCTTTCTAGAAGAACGTCATATTTAATAACATGGTGTATGCAATTTTTATTTGAAGTTTGTTGTTATTGTAACCTAAATAGAACCGTAAGGCCAACACATCATATAAGAATGACAAACATGCATAACAGGATAAAAAAGTTATAATTAGTTTAAGGAAATCATCAAGCTAAAGCAAGCTTCTCAGTGTTCAATCCAGTTTAAAAGAGATCCATTCCACAACTAACACCTAAGATAACTTCTCTAAGATTTTCTTTGACGGAGCTTTAACTACGACTAACATAGCTGCAAAGTTGATGGGCTTAAAATTATTAGAATATGTTAATGTCGCGGTATAGCTTATTCTTCTATCGGACACGATATTCAGCATTAACTGCTATAGTATCATAAAAACATGCGTTAATTTTATACGTAATACTTCAAATATTGTCCATCGTCTATGCCTTTAATAAATAATGTGAGGGAGGAAAGAATGTTTTTTTTTTAATTTTTATGTATATTGCTTTTCTTTGTTAGCAGCGTACCAACTTTCAATATAATTTGTATATATATCAGTATATATCATGTTTTAATATCTTTTATTTTTGTGTTACTTTATTAGTGCAACATTTCTTATAAATGAACAGCATCATTATTCAAATCGAAATACAGGTAGTGTAGTGAGCTTCAAATTTGGCAGGACACTAGTTTGATTCCTGATACATGCAGTTTAAAAAAATTGTATACGAATAATTAAATACAAGATTATTTCCAAGATCACTGATGATGGGTATTTGGCAATACTTGAAACAGTTGTATGGTCAGCCAAGAATTCAATTAATTAAAAATAATATAAAATGCATTTTTTTTGTTGCAATTCACTACTGTCCGAAAAACCTCATTTGTGTATTTCGAAACCTAATAGCTAATTTCATTAATTAATGTTTTAAAGTTAATATAATTGCAATAATATTTATTTCAATTTAACTAATTTCAGCCTTGCAAAGTCACCGCTCACTGGCACAAAGGCACAACTTATATGGTCAAATTTGAGGATTTTGTAATTGCACGCGACAAACAACTCGAAGACAAATGATTATATTATTTAAATAATTCATATATTTAAGTTCACACACTGTATTTAATAAACAAATTTCAAGAGACTTTAATTATTTGCAATTAAAATTATTTTAATATTGTTTACATGGTTCGTACTGCACATCTATACCAGTTTAGATAAATTTAAAATTACGATCCTTGTAAGCTACTTGGCCCGTGCGATATTTATGTTCCTTAGCATCACGATCAGACTTAAGCAACCAAGCATATAAGCAAATTGGTAAAACAACAAGAAACATGCCAGTTTTAAATGACTTAGGAGTTGGTTTAAAATGTTCTATATGCGAGACAGTCATAGCTTGAAAACGTGTGATGCCAGCATCGAACTAAACAAAATAAGAAATTTTTGCATATAAACACAATGATGACATAACATAAAGCCCATAGAAAAACTTACTATAATACCACCTTCCTTCGTGCCATGACGATAAGGATTTGACATTTGTTTTATATATTCCTTACGAAGCTTCAACGTATTTTCATGTTTTTGTGTCAATCTTGCTTTTTCCGCATCGCTTAAATGGGCCGACATTTTTACGTTTTTGGTTCGCCAAATTAAATGGTATAGAAATAATGCAGCACCAATAACAAAATGTCAAATTAATGACATTTGATGTTGAATAAGTATTGCAGACAAACGTCAAAATTCTACATCATATAAAAACTTGGCAGCACTAAAGATTGTACTAGTCAGCAACTTTTCTTTTTAAAAATTTCTTTAATATCAAATTATGAACAATAATTTTATGCTTTTATTTAAGTGCAAATTGTTTACGTAAATTATTAAAATTAAAAGTTTTTAATTATGTTATTAATGGTTTGTATTTTTACCAGATTCAAAGCAGATTAGCACTGAAGAAATTGTGAAATGACTGAAAATTTGAAAAAGATGTATATTGATGTCACCGTGTGTCTTAATTACACGCTGTCACAGCATTTGGACCTATTTGCATTCCCATCTTTTTAAAATTCACTTAACATAAGACAAATCAAGAAGGTTAACCATGCGTAATATACACGCTAATTAGCGTAACATAATAACTGAAGCTGATTATCTATCCATCTAATATATCCAACGCTAATTAGCAGTATCTTTTGGACGACAATTTTTTGTATCGAACATTTTTTAGTGATAAGGCTTATACTTTGCTTGATGGATATGTTAACAACTAAAATTGTCACATCTCATGTCACCGCCACATGATTTCCAACTTATTTTGGTGTCCATTGCGAAAGATGCCATACTATATGTCTTGATTATTTTTTTGGGTGTTATGTAAAGGAATATGTGGAAAACATTTGTCAAGTTAAAGCCAAACTATTGCCAATATGCGTCGATAAATGATCAAAATTAGCTCTAAAGGGCACAATACTCAATAATTCTGTTTATAAAATGAGGTAATTGGTTAGTAGTTAGATTAGATTAGATTTTAAGCCAGTTGGGAACTTGTCACCACGTCATGGCAACCTTTGAGGATTATTGTGACACACCCACTTTAGTTCCATAGACGAGTAGCAGTTTATCATTATGTTCTTAGTCATTATGTTCTTTGGAGAGATGTTGCCTAATTCCGTTATAAATGGGTAGGCAATTGATAAGTACCGAAGTCTGAGTGTAGCGAGACTATTACAGTGACACAGAATGTCTTCTGCTGTTTATTTTTCTTCGCTACAAAGTCTGCAGTTATCGTCTCTTGTAATACCTAGGTTCGATAGATGGTTATGTACTCCGCAATGTTCAGTGGGAAACTCTCTGACATTAGAAGCTCCCTAGTTCTTTTTAAAAAAATGTATTTTTTTATACAATTTTTTTATTTAAATCAATATTTCAACTATATTCTATATTCATCTTCAGGGAACTAATATGAAGTACATCTTCTTTAGTAACCTCAAGCTGACTGAAAAATTTCGTTAAAATATTGATTTAAATAAAAAAAGTTCTTTAAAAAGTCTATTATTTAACTATTAATCATTTAGTCCGTTTTAAAAACAAATTTGACTGAAAGGGTGACTGAAAAATTTCGTTAAAATATTGGTTTATATAAAAAAAATTCTTTAATTAACAATATATTTTTAAAAACTCTATTATTTAGCTATTGATCATTTAGTCTGTTTCAAAAACAAAATTTTTATTAATTAATAATAAAGTAATTAAATAATTCGAACTATTTTGCACTTTCACTTCTTAATTCTACCTACTTTTCAATTCTAGTTATAATAAACATTCATGCATTTGCGAATAATCTCTCTATACCTTTACAACCCCTTGCTTCCCACTTCGCTTAGTATGTAATTACCAACTATCTAGCAACAAATAAAATTAAAATTTTATAGTGTTAAAGTGTGGCCTTAAGCATTCAGCTAACACGCGTGAATCACTTACATTGTAAACAAGGGAGAGAGTACAGTACGAATATTGAATATTTTCCCGGGACTCAGTTAAGGAGCATGTGCAGGGAGCACAAGTGTATGATGAGCACAAAAATGCGTTGTTAGTGAAATTTGACTTGGCGCACAATTGATAACATAGCAACAAAATCACCACCCACTGGCTTAAAGGCACCACAGTAGCATTAATACAGCTGTGGTAGGTAGTGTATGAGAAATGGGGTGGTTTCGTATTCGTATGCTTAATTTAAGCAACTCACGGTGAGTTACTCACCTTAAAGCAGTCAACAAACAAGTAAATCGGCAAAACGATGTTGCCGCATACGATGTCGTACGCATGTGCAACAAACTGAAATGCGCAGTTTATACGTGCTTTTGTTGTGTTTATTAAAAAAAAAATAAATGTTATTTATTGTTTTCCAACACAAAAGCCACCCTCCGTAAATGTCACTTAAGTAGAGAGAGTCACTAGAAATGAATAAATGCAGCTTGAATAGCAAAATACAAGCAACACGAACTTATCGATTCGAATGCATTGTGGTGAATTATGACGCATATATAGAAGATACACACATCGTAATATATACATATATATGCATTTCTTAGAAAATAATTATTGCAAGCATTTAAGCGTTAAAAATTATTGGAAAAATTTTTAAAAAATATTTGTGGTTTATTAATAATTAATACTGGTTTACATTAATTATTATAACCTAAATTAACTGACCGTACACAGATATTATGACTTTAAATTTCGTTCAGAGACGTTTGTATTTTAACCTGAAATACATACTCTCTCTCTTATACATTATTTTCATTATTATTACATTATTATAAATACAATTAATACATTATTATGCATATGTCTACATTATTTTCCAATTTTCATTTATTCCTGCTTTAATTATCATTACATTTTAGTGCTGCATGGTGTTTGTATAGTGTTTACCCTATAATGATTGTAACCAAGGATATTGAAACCGAAAAGGTCTGTCAATAGATTCATTAAAATGTTTAAAAAAATATTTTGTTCCAAATCAAAATACACTAAAAACACACCAATTGAATATTCTTGTTAAATAAATAATCCTATAGGGCGAAAAATGTTTTTTAAACCAAATTTATTTATTTTCCTTATTTGGAACAATTTATTCTTTTTAATTCGCCGCCTTTAAGTGTTCACCAAAAGAGTTCACTGTGGTATTATTTTATTTATGGTCCTTAGTAAAAATATTCTCCTTATTTGGAACCTGCTTTAGGCAATCTTCCATGAGGAACGAATAAAACTTAGCAGAATATTAATTTTTACCGTAGTATTATTTAAATTACGGTTCTTAATAGAAACATTAACCTCATTCCTTTTGAGTGAGTCTTCTCTGTTGAACGAACAAAAATTGCCAGCGAAAATTGTTCACTGCAGTGATATTTCATTTAGGGTTCTAAATAAAAGTATTATAGATACTTCTTTAGAGTAATTGAACTTATTCCGCCAAATTTTGCTGTTGAGCGAACAAAAGTTCACTGGTGAAAAGTGTTCGCTTAAAGACATTTCACTGTAGTGATATTTCATATACGTATCTTAATAAAAATATTCGCATTTAGAATAATTTATTCCTTTTGAGTTAGTCTTCCATGTTGAGTGAAGAAAAGCTCGCTGTCACAAAAGTGTTTCACTATAGTGATATTTCATTTACGATCCTTACTAAACACATATACGACAGTTAATAGTTTTAAAAGTAATAATTTTATATAATTTTATTTTAATAGTTAATTACAATATTAAAATTTGATTTTAAAATTTATTTAATTTTGTATATACTTTCGAAATTTATAATCAAAACACAAATATATTTAAAATTTTGTACACCATAATTGCGTTGGTATTTGGAAATAAACTCTGGGTCTTTTTCACTCCATTTTTCTTAAATGTTCGATTTTTTAGTCTTCTATAAACTATTTCGATACTTCACTCTTCTTTAAGACCGCCTTTTGGACTGTCAATAATTAACAGTAGGATGATAATATATGTAAACACAAAGTACAAAGTGGTTCATACTTTGGAACTACATTACAAATTTTTGTCGATTTTTGCTCCAATATCTTTTAAATTAAAATTAACAGAATCATTACAATCATTATAATTTCTATTCATTATATATATTTGTTTTGTATATGGACCTTCATAAGTCATCAATCCAGTCATAAAAGCTGTTCAAATTAATAGATCCGAAAAACTTGAAAAAAAATATATATCTGAAGAACAGGTTCTGTAAGATTTTATATACATTATATATAAATATATAAATAGTTTGTGTCAATACATACATCATTCTCATTAGATGTTTAGTTGGACCCCTTAGGTTGTCAAAATTTTAAACATTTTTTTTTTGATTTAGTTATTGGCGACGAACTGTTTATACTATATTAGGGGAATACATTCCCAACGCTTCGTCCAATAAACAAACTGACGTGAAGAAGCATTAAAGGAATTCTATGTAACAACTGGTATTTAATAGTTGCTGGGTTCCGTGGGTCATCTTTGTTTTTATTATCGGCACCGAGGCTAGACGGAAAGTTAACATTGGATGTATCCTGTTTGTCTTCGTCATACTGACCGATATTAGGTTGAACTGAGTTCATTGCATCCAAGTGCTGTTTAGTGTCATTTTTGGTACCAACATTGGGCTGAATTTCTTGATTATCATGAAAGTCATTACCGTCACTGTCGACATTGGACTGGAAATGTTCTGTTTCAGTCTCCAGTGTAGTTTTATAATTAACACCAACAACCGACCTATCAGTTGCAGTGTCCTTTTTGTGATTGTTAGGACCGACACAGGATTGTAGTGAAGACATTGATTTATTGTCTATGACAATGGACTCTAAGTGAGCTATTTTTATCTCCTTTTCAGATTTGTCATGTACACAATCACTACACTCTTTTTTGCTATCATTATTGACCACAATATTTGACTGAAATATACCTAGTGTTTCATATTCTTCAGTAACGTTGCCGGTACACATGTTGGACTTCAAATGAACATTATTATTGGCAATTGTACTACTCTTATAATTTATTATTGCCTTAACTATGTTGTTACTGGATTTAGAGCCGACAATATATTGATACTTAATTTCTTCCGTGTGTTTTTGTTTTTCATTTTCGGCATCGAAATTAGTACTGACATCATTATCCCATAAGTTACTTAGAGTAGACTCAGGCTTCTGCTTCGAATAATTTACTTGATAGTCATCAAAATAACGTCGTAAATTATTTTCATTATTGAATCGTGTGTTTATATCAACCCAGATTGGCATTATGCATTCGCCAAATTTGTATATAGACCTCTCTGGAATCAAATTATGTTTTTCCTCTATTTTATTTATGTGACTCCAAATTTTTAACTGCTTATTATTTTGATTCTTTTTTTTAAGCATATAAGCGATTTTATTAAGCCAAATTAAACTACCCATAATTTTGCAAATAAAAAGTTAGAAATAAATAATTTAAAAATTTTTTTGAATATTTTAGAATTTTAATTTTTTTTTCTGAAAACATAAAATTTATAACAACTCATATCAAAATAAATTTTAAATTAAAATGTAACGTTCCAAACTTTTACTGATTATATTATGTATATAGTTTTTTTAATGATTTTATGGCCTACTTTATAATATTATGTACTAAAATCAATTTATATTCTTGATCAGCTTGTCAAGCAGTATAGATTGAACGCCCATGTTTTTTTTTTGCACCATCACTTCCTCAAAAAATCTTCGTGAATTCTCCATTATTCATTCTGATAAGCATTTGTATTGAACCAAAGGTATTGGTTTTGTAGATCTTTTACTAGGCTATGATAATTTGCATTCTCCATAGATTAAAGATTTGTGTTATATCTTTTGTCTTTGTCTGTTTTTTGTTTGTTGGTAATTTAATCGCTTATTAATAGTATTATAGGGATGTGATTTGACATAAGGACTTCTAATGATATATTCATTAGATCTCATGAATATAGACATATAAAAGTTCTAATAAATTTAGTTCAATATGTTTAATACCTAATCGGTTTAGTAACAGACAAGATGTGTAGTTATATCTTTTGTCTTTGTCTGTTTTTTTTTGTATGTTGGTAATCGCTTGTTGACAGTATTATACGGATGTGACTTGGTACAAGAATTTCTTATTAACATAGATCTCATGCATATAGACATATGAAAATTTTAAAAAATTTTGTTTATTGTGTTTAATACCTAATGGGCTTAATAGCAGACTAAGTATAAGGGATAGTGATCGAACAGATAGCAATTCTGTTCGATCAAGAAAACTTTTCAAAACTATGGGTGACTATACAAAACCCATACCCATTCAAAATATATTAATTCTGGTACATTTCAACCTTAAACACAGATCGAAAAATATACAATGACAGATTTCTAAGGCAAACATCGCTAGGTTCAATAATTCTGCATAATTAAGAGAACTGTCCAAAAACTAAGCACTAGCAACATTTAATCATTAAGTAAGTAGTCTGTTTCTGAGAGTGTCCGATTAATGGTACTTTTACTGTATATAAAGAATATGCAATTATACAGGAAGCATGTGTTAGGTACAGAAACTACGCGCAGTTTTGTTTGTTGGCTTGACTAGAACTGAATTCACCTAAATCAAGATAATTATGCTGAGATTTGCATTCTTGAGATAAGTGTGGTGGTGTTTGTCGTATCTAAGTTGATTTCTATAAGTGGAATCGTAAGCGCAACATTGTTCATCAAGTAAACAAAGAATGCTGTGTGTAGCTTGGCTACGGCGATTATAGCTGAATCAGCATAAACAGTAAGTTAACTCCAGTGCACCTAGAAGTATATAAACAGGAAGCTTTACTTTGTGTGTGGAATAAATTTCTAAACAAAAACTGTAATGTTTCATTTGTCTTTTATTTTGTTTAATACAAAGTGAGATAAAACTTATGCTAACCAATATGTGGAAAAAATCCACGTAGCACATGGAATTAATACACCTATTTGTGTTAAAAATATTGAAGCTTCGATAAACCCAACGTTACTTTTCTAATTATTGCAGGTTTATCAGACAGTCCAAAAATAAACTTAAAAATTTTTACGTTTGTATTGACCGGTCTCTGTAGATTGAATAATCACCTATCGAAGTTAGGAATTCCATCAACTCAAACTGCAGATACTGTAGAGAAGAGAGAGAAAATGTATACCATGTGCTTGGGAAATGCCCGGTACTTATACACAAATGGAAGAAATATCTAGGAAGGTATTTAATGGATCATAAGAAACCAAGATTAGGAGAAGTACGCTCTATACTGCATTTCGTTAAAGAAATCGGACTTGGAGAAACACTCTAATTCGACTAAAGCGCCCAATAGATCTTTTAGGTGGTTATTCTTTTTTAATAATAACCAATAATAAAGTATAACATAACTTAAGAAGGGAAGACATTATAGTTAAAACTTTATAATAACTTAAGTATGACTTAAATGAGCAATATTATGGATTTAAGCATTACTTAAGTCAGCCACAAAACCGCCAGTGTATAGTGTAATTTTAATTTATTTCTTTTATTTTTTAATTTCATATGTTTTGACATATTAAAATTTAATAAAATTCTGAGCTGCAGCATGATTTTAAATAATGTTAGTATTATTTACTTATTAGCTATTTCCTTTGCGCTAATGTCATTATGAAATGTAATCAAACTTAAGTCTCAACATTCGTTACTTATCTTAAGTCATACTTAAGTTGTGGCTGTGAAATCTGCTGTAATTATATAATAAGAATTTTTTGCTTTTAGCGTTCCGTACATATAGAGTTTTGCACCATTAGGCCTTACCTACCACATTTAGGTAGTTATTTTTTATTTTATTGGACCCTCTTTGCCCAGTGTGATGGGTAAAAAGCAGAAAACGCACTTACTCTGTATATAATAAGAATTTGTGGCGTCCTTATCCCTTTTTTGTGGACTTAGTAATTAAAATTTAATTAAATTAAATTTTTAATTTTTAAGATTTAAATTTGGGTTCAAATTTGGCAGGACCCGAGTTCGATTCCTGGTACTTGCAGTCTCAAAAAATTATTTACGAATAATTAAATACAAGAATTAATTCCAAGAACACTTATAATGGGTATTTGGGAATACTCGAAATAGTTGTATGGTCAGCCAAAAATTCAATTAATTAAAATTAAATAAAATGAATTTTTGTTGTTGTAGTTCACTACTGTTCGAAAAACCTATGATTTATGATTTAAAATCATAAATTAAAATCTGATATACTATGACACTTTATGCGTATGAACCTATCTATAAATGTATGTATATATGGACACGTACTAATAAGTTCACTTCTAGTAAGACTTAATAAATTTGAGATTAATCAATATTTTTACACCGTCGCGACGTATAAGTTGCAGCTATAATAGGCATAGGTTTCCAGAGCGCATGTCATCATGTGCCACAAGGAGTAAAGCAATATAAATCAAAAAAAAAAAAAAACAGATTTGCTTTGACTTAAGTTTCATAGAGTTTTTTAGCTCAATGTTCACCCGCTTAAATGTAGTCGTATCCGAGCCATCGTCGTGCTGGGAACCTGTACGTACGAAAGCGGAAACTGCAGTCACACACAAGCAAGTCGCCGCAATAACAACAAAGCTCGTGAGTGGCACGCGAGGGAGAGTGAATAAGTTTTGGTGGCAAAATAAACCACCTTGTCAGGCGAACTTGCCTACCACTTTGGGTTGCTGGTGGTGTTGTCTTGCCAAACGAATTGTTTCATTGACTTAGGGGTTGCTTGCTTTGTGCATCGCCCACGGAGTTGCGCCGTAGTTCATGTGAAATAAAATTCTGGTCCTCAGTACACAGTTGACATTCGACGGAGTGAAGTGAGTTTTAAAAGTGCGGAAGATTTTTAAAATAAAATCAGATTTTTATTATTATTAAATAATTATTATACATTAAATAAGCTATCAACAATTCACAATAAAAAAAAAGAATTTAATTATACTTAAAGAAAAAATAAATCGAGTTTTTCGTAAGCCGAGTGTGTGTATTTTTTTATCAGTAACGGGAAAAGATTGCAACAACAAAATTAAAAAAAATAAAAAAATGACTACAAAATCAAGCGCACGTACCAAAACGAAGCGTCGCGCTGGTGTGCCGTGGGTTTCCCATAATCGTGTGCTCAACAGCACTAATCTGCAAGTGAAGAAAAATGGCAATTACGGACGAAATCCAAATTTTGACACCGATGAAACCAAGTTGCTAATACAATTGTGGGGCGATCCTAAGATACAACGCACTCTGATAACGACACATAAGAAACATGTTGTTATCTGTCAACTGGCGACGAAGATGCAAGAGTATGGTTATTATCGCTCGCCAGAGGAGATAACAACACGCATCAAGAATTTGAAATGTTTCTACAATCGCTTAAAAAAGGATGTTGAATCTGGTTTAACCACAAATAACGAGCCCACATGGAAGCATTTCTCTGAAATGGATGCCATTATGACGCGTCCCATATTCAGTGTACGACCAAATGAAGTGCCAGCACCGTCACTTAAATATCAATTAGAGAAAGCGCGGGAAGAACGTGAAGAACGGCGAAAGAAAATTTTGGCTGAAGGTATATAAAAAAAAATATTTATATATATATATATATGTTTTTAAAATGTTAAAAACTTTTCAAAAAACAGAAACATTTAAATTTATTTATTCTAAATATTTTTTTAATATTCTATTTCATCCATAACGTTTAAACAATTAAATATCTTCCGGATCTTAAAGAAGATTTATAAAATATGCGTTAAAAATATACTTTTGCGTAATACTCAAATCTACTGCATGTATTTATGAAATAAAATTGGTCAAAATTTGTAAAAACTGTAAACATCGTAGGTATAGTAGTACATTTGTTCTCCAAATCTTAATTATTTATCCTCTTGAAACTAACTTAGTTCATAGTTCGAGACGACCACATAAGTCCCATAAGTGATACTTTTAAGTTGGAACTTCGCTAACTAATAATTAAAGACAGTTGCATGGGAACTATAACTTATACTTTATAGCTGAAATTTGCTGAGCTTATAGTTTATGACAGCTACATGAGTCCCATAAACTATATTTTGCCTGTTTTGTCTTTACAGTTGAATATTGTTAAAGAATTAAAGTCCAATAAATGATTTTGCTTAATTGGAATTCGCTTATTTCATAGATGAAGACAGTTTACTTGGAACTCCCTTACTTCTTAGTTTAAGATAGCTACATAAGTTCTACTAGCTATTTTCTGTCAGCAGTCCTAACAGAGGTATTCTTTGGCAGCGGTCTTTACAGTTGATTATAGTTGAAGAACTAAAGTCCAATAAACGATTTTGGTTAATTGGAATTCGCTTATCTCGTAACTGAAGACAGTTTACTTGGAACTCCCTTACTTCTCAGTTCAAGTTAGCTACATAAGTGCTACTAGAGACAGTTTCATAAATCTTGTGTTTTTCTGCTCAGTGGAATTCCCTTACTTCTTAGTTCAAGTTAGCTACATGAGTCTTATTAGTTATTTTCTGTCAGCAGTTCTTACAGTGAAACACAGTTGAAGAAACAAAGTCCTATAAGTCAATCAGGTTAGATGAAACTTCCTATACATTATTTTTGGTGAACCGATTTTCCTTACCTTATAGTTGAAGACAGCTGCATGAGTACTACAAGATATTAAATAGAAATTCCATCAGGTCATACTTGAACGCAGTTACATGAATCCTATATGTTTTTCTTCTTAACTGAACTTGGTTCGGGCATAGTGTCACATAGTTACATGTGTACTTTAACTTATACTTGTATGTTGGAACTCCACTAGGCCATAGTTGAGGATGGCTACATGAATCCTTTATGTATTTCTTGTTAATTGGAACTGGGTCAATTCATACTTAAGTCATGAGTCCTATAAGTAGTTTTCTGTTAGCAGTCTTTACATTTGAAAGCAGTACTTATGATGTACTATAGGAATTCTTGTTAGTTGGAACTCAACTAGCTCATAGTTGAGCTAGTCCTGCAAATTGTTTTCTGTTAGCAGTACTATAAGTTGTTCTTGTTTGTTGGAATTCCATTAGTTTAAAGTTGAAGAAATCTACATATAATTAAAAGTTTACTTCAATGTGTAAATAACTTTACACATCAAAGTTATTTGATGAAGGATCTATCTACAACATCTATCTATAAAGACAAGCAAAAAAAATTAATTTTAAAATATGTTTGATACGAACCTGTAACAACGCGGTTTCTTGACCATCATTCAGTTGACTTCTGTCGACAAAAATTATTTTTCAAAGTTCTCAATAACCATGAGATTCTTAGTAGTATTTCTCATTATTTCGTTATTTCGTATGTCAAGTAGTTTACACATAGTAGAGGCATCAGCATTTCTCTCAAATAAGTAATCAATTCTTCATAGTTAATATGTGAACCATACAACATCTATATTATTATGCGTTTATTGATGATTTCAGTACAATCCTTATAAGCACAAGATATGAATAATGATTTTTAAGAAGAAATATTATTCTTACCTCTTAGCAGTTTAAAACCTTTACTTTTGATCTTAATAATATTAAAAGATTGGCACTTCACGTATTTATGGTACCATTTTTATATCTTGTTATTTTTTGTTATATCCGGTTATTCTTGAATTCACAGTCTTAAGAACTAGTCGTAGAGTTAAAAAGAACATCTAGTTTCTTCATTATGTTTTGTTTTCAATACAAAATAAATCGATAGTGGCGTTTTCTTTATCCGTGTTTGAATTAACAACAGCTCAAAATATCTATATATCGAAATGTATTCACATCTTTTTCTAGCTTCTTTTGATTCATTTTGATACAAATTAATCAATAACTTGAATCGTCTTAATATTATACTTCTCAACTGTTCTTAAGATTTCTGCATGTTTTTTGAACTGTGCACAGGTCAAGACATTACAATTTTTGAATAGTATATGCAAATCCAATCCAGAAGCCTTCAGTATACATTTGTTTATTGGTTGCTAAGACCTGATGCTCTTAATCAGGTTTGTTTTAAATTAGTTCATAAGTGCCTTCACTTTCTTACTTAGATTTGAAATGATATATATAAAGTAATATATATTTCTTAGTAACTCTTCCTAGTGGATTTTTTTGACAAATATGAACTCATACAAAGACTTCTGAATATGGATTGTAACTTATGTTTTTTATGTTGTTTATGTTTTGTTTGTGTTGTTATTACAGAGATCCTCAGGTGTGAGAATATCGATAACAACATTTTCATTTTCGTTCAATTCTATGGTATCATCAGTTGGTGGTTCAGTTATTTTATCAAGTGTACCACTCCTAGGTAGATTGTGTTGGTAAACAGAATGGACCATTATTTTAGTTGCATTAGAGTAAAATCCTGGAGGTATGTGAGTATTGATTATTCTATATCCTTCATTTCGTCTGATTGCACCTATACATTCATAATACGGAAGCACATTTATTTGTATTCTACCTTCAGAATTTGTGCTTACTAATATCCCATACCAATATTTTGATACTCTATTATCGGAGGGTATGATAATATTAACAATTGGATAATGTTTATTCCAACAGATATGATAATTCGATGGCACAAACAATCCATCAAACATACTGGAACTGTTATAAATTGGATCAATATTTATGTAACACATTCCTTCATTAGTGATTTTTAAAAACGAATAATGCCATCTTTTGTTTTCTACAAAATGTTCGAGATGATCCTGTTCCTTTGGTTCGGGTATGGCCGGAGCAGTATTTATTTCCAATGCACCCTCAGCATCTCTTGTGACAAATAAAAAGTTATAGGTATTATGTTTCTTATTTTCAAAAGAATTTACTATAGATGTACTGAGATTGATTCGTGGTCTTCCTGTATACCACTTGATCTTCAAATCGGTATGTACTAGCAATCCCATAATTGTACTTAAGTTGGATATGGGCGGATTAATATATATTGCAAATGTACCGATATCAGTTGCGATCATAAACCAATTTCTATATTTATTATTCTCAGAACGTGTATTGATATTCATGTAACAGTTTTCTTCTTCCTTCCATGCAACCGCGGTATCAACCGGTACATTAGATTTTTCAAGATTACTCCATTTGCCCAAAAACGTCAATTTGCTAATTATATCGTTATCAATTAGCTCGACCAAGAAGTTTAAGCTAGATTCTTCGTTTTCGGAAACATCTATATGAGGTATATGGGTATTAATATTCTGGAAATTCTTGCTTTTATTGTAGGCTTTAGATGATTTAAATAATTTTTTAAATGTACTGATGTAATCAGATGGTTTGGTTGGAAGATCATTGATTGGTATAAGAAATTCTCTGCTCCAACTCACTATGTCATCATCAAGCGCACTCATATCAGTTATTTGGATATTGTATTGGGTAACATTTATGAATGGTTCAATTGATTTTTCATCCTTCCTATAATTGTTAATGGCCAGCTCATTTGTGTTTGATGTATTGTCATTATTTGGTATGAAATTTAAATCATATTTATCATTATTGGAAGTATATATATCAGATATATGGTTATTAATGGTATTCTGAATTATATGATTGATATCGATAACAATTTCACAATTCTTATTTGTATTTAATGTGCCGTCATCATTTGCTAAGGTTTGCAAAACGCATTTATCATTGTTGGAACTATCAATATCCGGTATATGGGCATTAATGATATTCTGATTTAAGTTATTAATATTGACAGCATTTGTGGATAGTTCAGTTGATTCATCATTCTTGTTTGTCTTCAATGTACCTTCATCATTTGCTAAGGTTTGCATTTTATCATTTTTGTAAGAATCCATATCAGGTATATGGGCATTAATGATATTCTGATTTAAATGATTAATATCGACTACATTTGTGAATGGTTCAGTTGATTCATCATTCTTGTTTGTCTTCAATGTACCTTCATCAATTGCTAAGTTTTGCAACCCATATTTATCACTATTGGAAGTATCGATATCAGTTATATGGGTATTTATAATATTCTGATTTAAGTTATTATTATCGCAAACATTTGTAGATGGTATGATTGATGTATCGTTCTTCTTTGTGTTCAATGTACCGTCGTCATTTGGTATGGATTGTAAATCACATTTGTTATTATTGGAAGCATCAATAACAGATATATGGGTAGTAACGATATTTTGCTTTTCATTTGTAGAATCAGTGTTATTGGATGGCACAATCAATTCAGTTACTTTATTACCTTCATACTCATCCACTTTTAGCGCTTCCTTGTCATCTTTTCCATCACTTTTCTCTCTGGTACCCTGTTCTACTTCATTCGTGGTGTTTGAATGTTTGGAATAACTTCTGTTCAATAAAGCATTAGAACATAACGATTTAATTAAATTAGAGTTTTTCTGATCGTGTTCACCACATGAAATAGTTCTATTTTGAATTACGTTAGGTCTAATCACAGCAACTTTTAAACTATTTCGCAGTAAATTTGAGGACCTACCGATATTTTTAGATAAACGGAGTAGAATATTCATTCTATGAATTTGTATTATTTGTATCTTAAAATATTAAGAAAAAATATAATTGTCAAAAATTTTTCTCTCTCATAAAATTTGTAACAATATTTAATCGAATAATTTTTTATGAAAATATTTAAGGAATATTTCATTATAGATTTATTTATTTGAATTATTTGCTTACTTTGTTACATTAAAACTACACAGTTTTGAACTCCATATTTTATTGTTTTTCAATCGTAGATAAATGACATATCTGATCATCGACCAAAATGACTATACAGTCGGACAAAAATTGCTATTGTCTACCTATTTCACTAACACTAACTAGATACAATTATAATTATCACATATATTGAATTTCTTTTTATCTGTGCTCTTAATATATATAATCTAATTTTTTCTAATTTTAGGTGGCACTTTATCGGATAGTGATGATGGAGTAGAGGACTTACTGGCTGTGCAAGTGAGCCAAACTACAAGCCAGTCAAAAACTGAAATCGATGATGGCATAATACCAGATGTAGAAGTAGATATTGATATGTCAGAAGAAGCATTTGCAGCTATTGCCAATGCAGCTAAAAATCCAAAAACTAAAAAACGAAAGCTATCAAAAGCCAGTGAAGGTAGTTTGGCTGCAGAGAGTGATTTTGAAGGTGAACCCGAAGTAGAAACTGAAGAAACTGGTGATCTACATATAAAAGAAGAATTACAAAATAATGATAACAGTTTTTCTGAGACGGGGACAGAGAGAAAAATTTCAACCGATATGTTAACTATTAAGAGTACCGCTCTAATGAATAGTCCAAAAGAATTCTATAATGATACACAAGCTGGGTTAATGGTACCCAAAGAAGAGCCCATTGATGTTGACGCTGATGAGAATTCAGTAGATAAAACCACGTAAGTACACATATATAATTATACATAATATAAAA